>NC_143515.1:38159076-38176576 GCF_031878675.1 Megascapheus bottae
ATGCCAAGTTTCTCTCTTTCTGTTGCAGGGACACATAGGTGCCAAGTCAGAAATAAACTCTTCCTAATTTCATTCACCAAGTAATGGACATCATAATAATCTACAATGACATCTGTCACTGCACCGATTTCCATTGGTCTTCACAAAAGTTTCTTGGAAAAGTGGAGATCAGCCAGCAGTTATTCTTCTCTCAAGAAATTCACAGGTATAGAAATAGGCCATGGCAAAGGAACAGGGAGAGTGGGACTTCTCTGTTGTTAGTTTTTAAAGACAGTATGGAATTCTCTTTTGAATATATATCAGTTATATGGTAAAAGAGACTACAAGGTCAACTACTTTTATAAAATGTTGTTTTATTAAATGATACTTGGGACTACTTTAAAGAGGGTATCAAGTTAGATCTCAGCTTTTATATCTAATGAAAAAAAATCCCACAACATTACACTTGCTTTCAAGGAACTATGGTTTACAGTTAGCTATACAAATTGTCCCAATTTTCTATATAAAGAGAAATTTGAGTTAATTATATCTCAAAGGTTTCATAGGGGCCACAGTTGTTGGCTGACCATATTTTCATCCTAGGTAGTCAGAGAAATATTTCAATACAGTACATTTTTTGCCCAGAACTCTCTGAAAACACATGAGAAAGGAAATAATTAGAATTACATTTACTTACTCTCACATATTAGCATTAAATTATTAGTTGCATTAGTGGCTTACATTTACATTAAACTTGCAAATTATATAGACCCTTATTTTCATTCTCTGAGCATCTTAATTTTTTCCCTGCATGCATATCTAATCATTTGCGTACCTCTTATCACTCCAGGAACCTAAAGTTCTTAATTCCATGGATTTCCACAGGGCAAAAATCTAGGCCATCTTTTAGGCACAGAAATCAATTCAGCCATCACTACACTCTGCATCAAAACAACATTTTAAGAGAAGTTGAAGCCAGTGGCACTGAGCCAAAGCACCTTTCCTCTCCAGGAAAACACAGGGGGATTTTAACAGCAAGTAGGGCTGATCATGGAGGCTTAATATCAATAAATGGTAATCCTTAATTGCCCAAAGTTCCTGATTCAAATCTGGAGCTTAACATCTGGTACCCCGAGAATAGGGTCACAAACGGCTCTTCATTCCTGGAGTGTCCCATGTAAATATTTGCTGGAACAATTTTCTCTCTTTCCTCCTAGTCGGACAATTCTAATCAATTGTATACCTTTTATGTATTCATTAAAACCTAAAAAAGGACCAGAAATCTATTGCATTTTTAAACAAGATTTTCATCTCATCTCCAAAACATAGTATTATATGAACATGACACTTTCTAAGGGAATTATATAACTAAGTATCATAGTTTGTAGAAACATCACTGATGGCTTCTAAAATCATATTCAATCTATTGACTACATCATTTGCAAATCATGATAATTTATGCAAATGGAGATTTAAACCCAAGAAAGTGTCTTTCCCATATCCTTTTCCCACAGTCCAAACGAAGGCGAATTAAGAAAAATCTGGCCAAAGGTATACATGTTTATGACCATCTCCCACAGCAAATAGGACATTTTCCTCTGGGAATAAAACATTTTCCTTAAACTACTGTTTATAGCCCTTATCAGCTTAACAGCAATAGAGCCATCAAGTCCAATCTCTTGTGGAAAAAAAAAAAAGTCAAGGTCAACAAGTGCTTGCATTTTTGTTTATCTTTAGCTCCAATTGCTACTGACATTCAATTGGGTAATAAACATGAGGTCTGTCAAATATTCCCAAGAAACAGGTGATCCAAAAGCTATCTCCACACAAAGCCATTGCCAAGTAATCAAACAATCCTGCTGCAACAATTATGATTCGAGTGAATTTATTTATAGGTGCAAACATCAGTCGGTTGTAAAGGAACAGCGTCATATACCATCCCCACCACTGGGGAAAATGAGTTGGGGGGCAGGGCAGGCAGGGCTAGGAGAGGATTCTTACTAGAATTACTCACCTACAATAACTTGTATCCTGATGAGCATAGTACCAGCCAAAGAAAAGCCTTTCTCTTCTTATCTTTTTCTGTTTAAAGTCAATTTTGTGTTGCTTAATACAGCCATGTCATTTACTATGCCAGCCAGGTTTCTGAGCTCAGTTGCCTTTCTCTCTGCCTGAAAACCAATTCTATGGTTCTCTCTCTCTCTCTCTCTCTCTCTCTCTCTCTCTCTCTCTCTCTCTCTCTCTCTCTCTCTCTCTCTCTCTCTCTTTCTCTCTCTCCCTCTCTCTCTCTCTCTGTATGTGTTTGTATTTGGAATCATTGCATTATTCCTTTAAGCCAGCATGGTTATTACATTAGAAAATACTTCATTTAACTAGAAAAGTGCTAGAATTTGTTCAGCAGGTTTAATTTGAAAGCATCAGATTCGTATTTGGGGAGCGGGACTTGGGGGAGACCACATCCTTCTTTCCAATCATCATGAAGCTCACTGATAGCGACAGGAGTTATGCAGTTGGATCCAGGCAGTACATGGCTCCGTGCCACATTTTACTTACAGATTAAAAATAGAATCTGTTCCAGCTGCAAAGTAAGACACATTAAACCTTCTGCCTCCATCTGAAAACATGGAAATTAAATCTAAGGGCAATGACTAGCATCTAAGACATGCCTTCTGACCCACACATTGCAAGCCTATAGCCTCCACTTCAATTATGAAAAGTGAGCCTAGGAAATATTCTCGCAGTCTAAAAGAAATGCTTTCGCCTCTTGCTGTGATGCTTTCATTAAGATTTTATTATTGAATGGAACAATGTTTTCCAAAGCTCACTCCTTTTCTTCTAAGACATCAGGACCCAAAGTGAAGGGCAAGCTTCAAAAGAAACAAATCTCTCTTGTGAGAATGAGCACTAAACAAACAAATCCCTTTCAAAGATTCTAGATGCATCAAATGAAGTATACTATTTTTACAGATAACTTTCAAAATAGGACATACTTAGAGCCAGGTGATAGCATCTTTCATCAAATAAACGGTTTCAATATAGGAAACTGGGCTTCATTTTCCAACATCCGCCAAAAAGTCATTGTAACCAGAGTTGTATCAGCAGGCCAAAGTTTTCTACACTAGTTTCTAATCCTGGAATCTATTAAGTCATGGGCAGGTAATTTAAAGATTCTACATAAAAAGAAAACTTAGCAGGCGGGAAGTGGAAAAGGCTGTCGCACACCAGGATAAGCGTCCAGTGGGAGCCCATAAACATGAAGGCCTGTGAAGCAAAACATCTACTCCACAACGCTCAGGAAATGTTCATCAATCAGTTGTCAAGCAAAGAGGGAAGTCACCTCATTTTCAGAGCAGTAAACTGATGGAATGAGTCACTGAATTCCCATGATAGCTTGGCTAGTCTCTTCCTTCCCAGCCCACCCCTGGTCCCCACAGAGTCCAGAGCCTTCTCTGAGAGAGAACAGTTCAAAAGGGCAGCAGGTCACTTGTGAGTGACCCTCAGGAAGGGGTGGGAAAAATACCACTTTGGGCCCAGCCAGAAGGTGGCGGGAAAACCACAGCCATAGATGACCAGCTGCATTTTCCCCCTATCTGGAGAACTAAGGCTACACATCCAACAAAAACAATTCCAGAGTCCACACAGCCAGAAACCCTGACATTATCCTATCATCCCACCAAACTCTGTGTCCAACACAGTTTCCAAGTTGGGTCCACTTCTTGCCCTCTGCAGACTCTTCCGTCTCCTTTCGTGGACCTCCTCCACATAGCCACATAACGGTAGGGCTGGCTCCAGCCTTCCAGTGAATGGATTCCTCCTTCACACTGATCTGGTCATGCTGTAACTCTGCTAACATGTTCAGTTGCCTCCTAAATAAACTGCAAATGCCTTCTTCCGATTCCACACACGGACCCTTCATAATCTGGCCCATGCAACCTCTCAGTCCTCACCTGAGTCATCTCCTTTCTTACCTCCTGGAAAGCACACAGAGAGCATCCCCAGTGCCGTGCTCCTTCACAGCTTTACACAAACCAGTGTCTCTGCTTCCCATGCCTTTCTGTTCCATTAGTCCTAAATTTCCATCATTAGCTTACGCCTTCGAAAAGAGCTAAGTGGATGGTCAGTAAAAATAATAACCACTCGTAAAAACTAACCAAGAAAGTAAGAGTGACTAAAAATAAGAAAATAATAATTACTAAAATTTAAAAATGACCTTATTTCTCCTACGGATAAGTCTACGAGATGAGCTGGTAACTAAGATAATGACAGCAGCTCTATGTAGAGAGGGACCCACAATCTAAGATATTCACATTCTCCATGAAAAAAAGGTGTGTGATTTAGAATGTCTGCCATGGGAAGAGTGAAGCCAGGCCATTCCAATGCCAGGCAGTTGTCCATCTTTGCTGGGTTGTTTTGGTATGTTTTGTTTGGAGGAGATTTTTCTTTCACTTCCGAATTGCACTGAGTTATTCATTCCCTGGATTTATCCTGCCTATGTCAACTGTTTGCTCTTCTGCTTGAACCATCAGATTTGACCTTTCTCACTCGGTTTCTTGCATGTAACACAGGACTGGCTGCAGTAGATGTTCAACTAGAACTTTTTTAAGTTATTTAATGAGTGGGGGTATGGAACAAGTGGTATAGTACTTGTCTAGCAGATGTGAGGCCTTGGGTTCAATTCCCTGTACCAGAGGGGGAAGGAAAGTAATGAATGAAAATGTTTTTGCTTTTCCTCTCTTTTCAGGAATATTTTCTCATAAGCTTAAACAACATTAGACAATACCTTTTATGCGTACTGCATGTATTCCTTTCACCTTTCCACATAAGGATATGTTTGTTTGTCTATTTCTTAATTTTTTCTGCTGGTTCTGGACTTGAAGCTCAGGTCTTAGCACTTGGTAGGTCAGCACTCAACCATTTGAGCCACATCATTAGGCGAAAGGAACGTTTTTCCCATCTGGAATGTGGCAATGCAAATATTCGCGATATTCTGTCTCCTCCAGTCTTATGATATTCTGTCTCCTCCACTCTTAAAGGCTGAAGTCATAGTGAAGTTATATTCCCTCCAAACATTCCTTTCTAAAGACAATGGTCCCTGAACCATCTCAATTGTACATCCCAGCTCAGTGCCTCAGCATCCTCATTTTAGCCATCGTTTATCTGAATCTTTCTGGCTCCATTAACCTAGTTTCTGGAGGCAATAATCAGAATGATAAGAGCATTCTTGTCCCTATTGCTGACCCCAAACTGGTGGACTAACGAGTCCATCTGACCCACCATAAAATGGTCAGAAAGGAGATAAACAAGTGGAGAAAAGCCAGCTGACACGGCACAATAACCAGCACCTTGGGTTGTATTAAAACGGGTTATCATCTCTTCCAACCATGGAAATTGAGACTGGCTTAGTTACCAAGGAATTACAAGTAAGAATTGGATAAATATTACTCCACACATTTAACTGAGTGAAGTAATGAAATGTATGTCTTCTGTTGTTACCCCATTTGCCATGTTATGCTTCAAGCTGAGAGGTGAAAGGGACTTAATCAAACAATGTAAAGAACATCTATGTCAAGAAAAAACCCAATGCCTCTGTATCTCTGATCATACAAAACAATACTTACCAAAATGAATTCTAAGAAATGAAACAAGAGGGGGTTTACTTCTGTTTCTCTTGTTTGTTTTTTGTTTTTTGGAGGGTAAGAAGGACATAGAAATGACAGGACAACGAGTGAACAAATGCAGCCGTGATACTCGCTCGGCACTATATTGAAAATGTACTTTACAACTTGTGGACAGGGAAGGAGGGAAAAATGGAAAGAGAACAAAGGAAGGGATGATACTGTTCAAAAAGGAACCTACTTATTACCTGACACTTTTGAAAAGAATATACATGTCTATCATCTCACTGGATTCCCTGTGGAAAGACAGGGGACTCTCTTTTAGATCTTAATTCTAGGCGAAAATGCTTCTTCTGAAAAACTTTTATAAATGCTCTAAATCTTGAAGCCTACGTTTGTTCACTCTTTGCTTTGGATGTTACGAAGCTCAGTAGGTTATTGTGTACTTAGATCATTTTTGTTAAATTCCTTAAATCTTAGGAAACAAAATATCCATGCTTTTTTAAGTTGAAATACAGAGAGCCCAACTTTCATTCAGTTTATGATTTTTCAACTCTTCAATGGGAATAAATAATACACATTCACTTAGAAACCATTATTCTTTTTTGTCGTTGTTAGTCGTGGGGCTAGAACTCAGGGCCTGGGCATTGTCACTAAGCTCTTTCGCTCAGATCTTGTGTTCTACCTCATTGAACCACAGCATCACTTCCAGTTTTTTGGTGATTAGTTAAAAATAAAAGTCTCACAGACTTCTCTACCCAGGATGGCTTTGAACCGCGATCCTCACATCTCTGCCTCCTGAACAGCTAGAATTATAAACATGAGCCACAACACCTGGCCAAAACCATTATTCCTAATTCCAATCTTTTCCCTAAACTAGCAATATAAGAAGACTCATGATGCAAACTGGACAACAAACTACATTCCCAGTCTGTCATGACTCCATAGGATAATTACAGATCCTTTCTCATGTGCTGTGTTACTAAGCCATGGTGCTTGGGAAGTTACATGGTTCAATCCATTTTCTAGTTTGCTATTTTCCCATTACAGTGGGTTTATAAGGACAAAATTCCATTGTGACTCAAGTATCTTCTGTATATGCTTTTATACCAAGGTAGAAAAGAATAAAAAAAGGATGTCAAGGTACCACTTGTCCTCATATCACAAATACATTTTCATAAGGACAGTCAAGGAAAGATTCAAATGCAATTGGACCAAGCTAGCACTGACAATTTGCTTGTTAGCACCAAATTCATCTAATTAAATATTTTCTGCATTCTCTCTTTATCCTTTCTTTGAAATGTGTGATTTTGAGTGCCTGGTGCCTGTGGCTCAAATCTATAATCTAAGTTATTCAGGAGACTAAGCAAAGTCAGACCAGACAGGAAAGCTCATTAGATATCATCTTTAGAATAACTAGCAAAAAGCAGGGCTAGATATGTCAGTGATGGGTCAGTCTAGAAAGTACAGGACTAAAATTCAAACTCCACTACATATATGTTTGTGTGTGTTTACATATGTAATATTATACATAATGCATAATGTAATGTATATAATTATACACATGCAATTTTGACTAAAATTTGCTATGTAGTATCATGGTCTCTTTTTTCTTCTTACAGAAATAAGTAAAAGGGATTTTTAACTCACTCATTCATTATTTCTTAAGAAATAAAATTAGCTATGTTTGACATTGGTAAATATCAGTGGTTACCAAAAAAAAAAAAAAAAACGAAACAAACAGGGGGGGAGGGAAATGGGGACCAAGACATGAGAAAGGGTATCAATGTTTGTGAAGTAATGCACCTTCTATCTGGTGAATATAATGTAACCCTTCTATTAATTACAATAAAAAATATATGGAAAGAAAAAAAAACACACAAAGTTAATTGTCCTAATCTGCTAGAACACATTTAGGTTAAGTTCTTATGAACAATTGTCTATAAAACTGAACTAATCCACCAAGCCACTCACATGCGTAAAGCCCAACATGACCAACTAAACTTCAAGGATTAATCAATTCATGAGGTAGACAACTCCTACATCTTAGGGAAATGTTTGGCATAAATATATCCTTTGAGTTATCTGTTTCCTAGGCCAACAGCCAAAACCTCTACTGCTTTCCTTAATTAGTGATAGCATTCATGGAGGAGAAAGATAAATGCAGGGACGTAACTAAATATCCTATCTCAGAGGACAAAATCAAATGCTACTGGGAAAGCAATAGGATACAAAACATTCCCCCAGCATAGCTTAGTTACTCCTGCTCCGGGACGGGTCTCAGAAGTCATCCTCGGCCGTGATCCTATGATCTATCAAAAGATCCATCACATACAAGGATGGGAGTAGGCAGAATAGGGAATGATTTAGGTCATGTGATTTAAAATGCATCCAAATTCATCTATCGATAACTTCTGAGATAGCTCCCATAGAAAAATTTCCTTGATTGCTCTTGGAGAAAAAAAAACAATTTGGGGGTCCAGGAGTTTAGCCTAGTGGTAGAGTGCTTGCCTAGCATGCACAAGGACTAGGGTTCAATTCCTCAGCACCACATACATAGAAAAAAAAGTCAGCAATGATGCTGTGGCTCAAATGATAGATCTCTATCCTTGAGAAAGCCCAGGGACAGTGCCCAGGCCCTGATTTCAAAGCCCAGCATTGGCAAAAAAAAATTTTTTTTGAAAGATCTTTAAAAAAGATCTTTGTATCTTTGAAACAGGTGAGAACTTGGTGCCTTTTATACTCTGAAAGAGTTCCATGTGAGATTAATTCTTTGGTATCCGAAAGAAACCAGCCCCAATGGAGGATGGGTTTTCAGTCTTTGTTAATAAAAAATTATTCATCAGTGGCTATGTGCCTATAAGTGTGATAGTCATAGAATATTCAAAGATGAAGAGTACCTACTCCCTTCCCAGAAGTCTCCTGGGCAGGATGCTCAACAACAACAAAAATGGCTCGTTTCAACTTACAGTGAAGAACAGGATACTGGAACAACATAGAAGAGACATACTTTTTAGCCTGGGGGTGTCATGAAATATATCCTGAAGCCACTATTTAAATTGAGCTTGGACATCCTTCACTTGGCTACCACCAGGAGTGCACTGAGGAGGTCTTTGGTTAGAATCGAAAGGATCAATCTATCTAGAAGGGGGCCAAATCACATAGTTACATTTTTATCAATGATCTCTAATAGAATTTGAATTCCCTCATGTATAGATATAGGCAAATAACAGATCACTATTAGCAGGATAAATGAAGGAATGCTTATATATCAATATGGTGGCTACAAATACTGCCACACATGAATCACAGCCATCACTACTTCAAAAACAAAGATGGCAATGAAATTACTGGTAGACCTTGTAACTTAATGCATATTTAACCAAGTGCTTACCTTACTATATTATAATTCACATTTTAAAATATCTTGATAATAGGATTCACGATAGTTTACCATAAAGCCCTATGTATCTTTAATAAATGAATAAAAATATCACTCCAACAAAGTATCTATTGCCCATCCTAGACTGCCAATGAGATTCCCTCTCCCACAAGATGCCAACATTCTGAAGAAATCTGCACTGGCAGCCACATGATTAATGGTGACATGCAATGATGATCCCAAAGTTCAAAGAAAAGGGTCCTAGATGTTAGTTACATCTTGTCTTTCAGCCAGGAGCCTTGATCACAAAGTTCCCACTGGCTGGGGCATTGACAAGTTGAAATAGAACTCCCTAGGAATAGTGAGTGTTGAGTGAACATTTAGCTCCCGTATGCCTGATGTTCTGAGTAGCACACCACAAACTTCCTTAAGGACAAACACAATGGCCTGCTCATTTTTATAACTTCATATCAAGCACCTGACACCTAGTAAGTACTTAATCCACTTTGACGAGTTGATTAGAACATATAAATTTACATTCCCCCCACCCTTAAATACAACTCCTGATAATGGTTTGGCTCATCTGCAGAAGTGATTATAACTCTAAACTCTTTTTTTTTTAATCTCCTTGGGCTATGTTAAATGAATGCTTCTCTAAAATTAACTTCCTCACTTCTGTGCTGCCAAGAATGACACTGTGTGAAGAATCCACCACCTGGGACAATGGATTCTCTCCTCATGTATTTTCTTGGATAGAAACTAAAACATATGTTTAGGCTATGCCAGGCTGTGTGTGGTGGCACTGGAATGCCTGAAAGAGCCAACCTGAAAAGCAAGTTGCCGCTTAGAGTTTAAAATCAGACACAGAAGTAAAAGAAGGTAAAATGGGAAGGAAGAAGAGAAAAGAAAGACCTCACACAAGAGCTGAGTTAAGGCAAAAAAATAAAATAAAATAAAAAGAATGTTATTAATCTGAATGTAGAATATATTCTTTTGTATGTGTTACACTTGGGGGAAATTTCTTACAGTTTGGTACAAAACAAACTGAGTATTATTAGCAAACAACTTTGGAGTTCACTACAGCAGAAAGCCTGTTCCATCTCTCTGAAACATTCATACTCTTCTAATCCGAGGGGCAGCCTCTAATTTACAGTAGACAGAGTGAAGCTGAGAAGTAGATAAGTTCTTAAGGTTTCCATGCACCTGGCTACAAAGCTAATGGACAAACTGACATAACATCATCATTCATAATTGTTTACTACTCCATTTTCATTTATTAAAATATCCATAATTCTTGGGAAAGGAATTCATTCCAGAGAAGCTAAGAGTTAGTGTATAATTTTAAAAGTTCTATGGCTCATATCCAAGTCAGTATTCCTTAAAAACAACAGCTGCACCATAATTACAATCCATCACTTGCAACAAAATCCTAGTACCTGTACAGGTGACAAAAGCCGGAGTCAGTAACAGATCTAGGACATACCAAGTCCCCTGTTAAACACAAACCAAAACTGTGGCTTTAAGGCCACACTTAACCACCATACCTTTTACATTTCAAAACTGAGAGTAAAAAAATTGAGAAGAAATCCACACCACACCACGAGTTCACACATGAATAAAAATGAGCAATCAACAGAAAATGTAAGGAGTGACGCTGCTGACTCATGTCCTATCTCTTCCAATTGAGGGTCAGGCTTATTCAAACGCAATCACATGAGCATGGAATTCAGTAAAGGTCAATCAAAGACAAGCTGAAACTCCAACTGTCTAGCTGACCTTCAGAGCTTGTGACAAATTGCTATCAGTCAATGTCAACTAATGACAGGAGCTCTTTGGCTAATCAATTGTTCTAAAAATGATCAAGAAAACTACTCACAGGATGGCTCATTTTCACATCAATGCCCGTGAAGTATGAAAAGCTCATTTTTTGGAGTATTTAATAAGCTCATAAGTAAAGCAGTTACTTGGTAACAGAGGTCACCTTAGAAAGACAGAATCTTAGTCTGTCTTTTACATACCCTTTTTATTACCATATTTCATAAAAATATGCCATAGATATGCCCAAAGGCTACATAATAAAGTGAGTAACACTTCCTCTGCTTTCTAGATACTTCTCTCTGGGTTAGAAGGGACTCTCTTTTGCTGTAAACAATTTGAAATGCCTTATTTTCTTATTGAAGATAAACAACAATGACCTCAAGTTTACTACTGATATTCTGTATTAGAGAGAAGATGCTCTTTCAGTGATGTTGTTTATGGCCAAGTTCATACCCTGAAATTTACAGTTACTAACTACCTTTAAATGATGGAGTATTTTTTTTCTTTTAGATGGCCTGCTTTTGTGATGCTAGAAGTCAAGCAAATGGAGAACAGAAAAGTGCTACAACAGAATGCAAGGTGAGTATGCCACAAGTGGTTCTTAAGAAAACAACTCTCTATCTGAGGTAATTCAGCATGGTTGATAAGCACATAATATTGTCCTTTGGATAATGGGGATCTGTGCAATATAATCGCTTCTCATTCAGCTTCACACCTGACTTTTCCCACCAGAAAATTATTTCCCTAATCTTGCTTGTCACCACATACAAAAGATTTGCAATACAACATTAAACAAAGTAACATCTAGGGCAATAGTGTCATGAAAATTACATTTTGCTTTTCTCTTTTCTCAGAAGTATTTATAAGTCAGCATTCACTAGCGTATCACTAGAATACAATACAACACATGGTAAGTTCATCCTTTTAATCTTAGCTACTCAGGAGGCTAAGAGCTGAGGATCACACTTCAAAGATAGCAGAAAAGTTTGTGAGACGCTTACCTCCAATTAACAAGCAAAAAGCTGGACGTAGAACTATGGCTTGAGTGGTAGAGCACTCGTCTTCAGTGAAAAACTAAGAAACAGTGCTCAGGCTCTGAGTTCAAGCCCCAGTATTAGCACTAAGTAAAAAGTCCCAGAAGAGATGCAAAACTTAACAAGCAAGAGTGAACAAATACTAGTATAACCAAGTGCCTCTTCGCAACAGAAAAATATACTACAGAAAAGAAAGAAAGAAAAAGAAAGAAAGAAAGAAAGAAAGAAAGAAAGAAAGAAAACATAAAAACACTTTTTTTTCATTTTAAACACTCAAAGTCATTCTATTTTCTTTAAAAGTCAGCTGGATTTTACTTTAAAGATAACTTTTAAAACAAGCTGTATCAATGTTGTTTTCTGCTGAAAAACTGCAAACAGGCAGAAGTTTCAGATTACATCCTAAACCTGACCTGAGGTGCTAGGATAGTTTTTCAAATTAAAATCTCTTCTGTGGCCTCAACCACTCTCAAGTTGTCCATAGCAAAGAAATAAAGGAAGGGAGGGCAACACTTAAGCCCAGCCATAATTGGAAGTATGTGAAAAATGAAGTGTCAGTTTGGTCAATAAAGGGCAAAGGTCAAGGGGAACTGCAGCCTAAATTCTCTGCGAAATCTGCTCATTAAGGCGTCCAATCAGAGAGCTCCTGCCCACCTATCCCATTATTCATCAGACAGCTGACTATTTGAAATGCCTGGGTTTGGGGCTGTTATTACTTTTCTTCTTCATGTAAAAAGGCAAGCTGGTATATGAATCCTGGCTCAGTCATCTGGAACACAGTGTGGCCCTTCCCATCCCCCTTCCAGCCTGCTTTGCCTGCTGGCCTTGCAGGTCTGGAACAATTGCCTCTGAGAGTCTCCTCCATAATACACAGTACGGCCTTCTGCTTATAGGTGGCCTGAACTCACACTGATGGGTAGGTGGGTGGGTAGGTGGGAAGCAGTGCAGCTATTGATACATTATTGGACAGAAATAGCAGTGCTTCTATGCTATTCCTCTTGAAAGAACATGCTGCTTTTGCTATTCTTATTTTGCTTCCTTCCTTCTTTTCTTTCTTTCTTTTTTTCCTTCCTTCCCTCCTTTCTTTCCTTCCTTCCTTTCTTCCTTTCCTCCTTTCTTCCTTCCTTTCTTTCTTTCTGTATTATATTGTAGATCTGATGCCTATCTCCAAAAGGAGAAGTTTGTAAGTGGATTTTAGAGGTTCCAGCAACCATTAATGTCCCTTCAGGTTCAAGTGTTGTACATCAAATTTCAATATGGAAATAATACCTTTTTCTTTATCCTCACAAAAATGGAGAAATAAGAGGAGCTTTAAGTGGGAAATGTTCCACCAGAGAAATATCCTTACTTGTTTTCTGTGCTCTTATTCTCAGTTCAATAACATACTGAATGAGTGGAATTATATAGGCTCTTAATATATACTGCAAATTAATCATACCAATCAGCATGCTCCCTTTGTAAATAGCTCAATCATCACTCTACTTAGCACACAAAACTACATCCTCACTCCCCAGTGGAGAATTCCTCCTGAGTCTCAGTTGACTTCACCTGATTCATAGCCGAGCATCAGGCCCAACAGACAACAACGAAGCAGTGGTGAAATGGTAATAAAAATATGTGACAAATAGACAAAAGATATTTGTTTTTTCTATTCATATATACATAGATAGGAAATATATGAATAGGAAAAAAGGGGGAACACATGCACACACTATATATACATATATATGTTATATATAGTGTAGATGTGGAATATTAAAGCCAGGCACTAGAGGCTCACATTTATAATGCTAGCTACTCAGGAGGCTGAGATCTGAGGCTCAGAAGTAGATCTGTGTTTCAAGTGTTAGAGTGCCAAAGTCAAGCAAAAGAGTTAAGGGACAGCACCAAAGTCTTGAGTTAAAGCCCCAATACTTGCACCAATTTTTTTAAAGGAAGAGTATAACATATAGGATATAGTAGTCAGGGACTTGAGTTCTGGAGTCAGATTGACAAGTTCAAGTCTCAGTTCAACTTGCAACTAATATGTAGCCCTGGGCTCATTTTTCAGTTTCTCTGATCCTCCATGACCTAGATCACAACCTTTGGGGGCAAAAAATATCTGCCCTAAACAAACTTTAAAATCCTGCTTTGTAATTTCACTGAGTCAGCTCTCTTGACCTTGGAATAAAAAGGGAGAGATACCCTATACCCAAACTCAACATGTGGCCAGTTACAGTCAAGCTACTTGTGAGACAGTCACTGTAGCAATCCCTCTGGGAAGGGCTGGTGGAAAGAGGCACGGGTGTGCCTGATACTCTACATGCTCGCTCATGCTCCCCCTTCCTTCTCCCCACCCATACACCTGCAATAGATCTCAAACATCATTAATAGGGTAACTACAACTGAGGACAAAACAAAACATGTGAATGACACATTTATATGCCACTGTGTACTTCATATTACCAAATGCTATACAGGAATCTTGAGAACACCATTTCCAAGGCAATTTAAAAACTCAGAGTCCAAGATCCCAGAGTCCAAGATCCCAAGATCAGCTCGTGTGTGTGTGTGTGTGTGTGTGTGTGTGTGTGTGTGTGTGTGTGTCCTTTGAGGGTTCATAGATACTAAAGAAAATAAAATCAAATTACCTACAAGAATTGTCATGATAAATAATTATAACTTGAATAAAGATGTTGTTATGATTTGGATGTTCATGCATTAAAAGCCTGATTTCCAGTAATGGGCTTTGAGTGGTTATTCGATCAAGAAGGTTCCAACTGCACCAACAAATTAATCCAGTGATAAACTTGTCCCTAAAAGGACTTCTAGGAGAATGGGCTTAGTTGGAGGAAGTGTGTCACTGGGAATGGGCCCTTGAAGGGTGTATCTTGTCTCTGTCCCTTGTGCTCTCTCTTCCCCCTTGCTGGCATGACATGTTCTGACCATAATGTTTTGCCTCACCATGCTTACTCCCAAGACAGCAGAGAGGGGTCATGGACTAAAATATAAAACTTTATTCCTCTCAGATATTTTTCACAACAGTGTAAAATGTGGTTAACACATATATGATGGAACAATTGAGCAATAATGTCTTATATACATTTCTGAAGAATATCCAGGATCACATTTTATATTTTTATGCTTATTCAAAGATTTGTCCTAAATCTATTTCATTGGTCATAATAGCTACAAATCTGGAAAACTATCAGCTACTCAAAAATCCTCCAAATTGCTAGAGTTTTAACTAGGAACTATTTATTGTCTCTTGCTATCTGTCAGAACATTGAAATGTTCTGGCTCATGACTGTATTCTCAGCTACATAGTAAACTGAGATCTGAGGAGCAAAGTTCAAAGACAGTCAGGGCAGGAAAGTCCTTGAGATTTTTCCTGGACAAAAATGAAGCTAAAAGTTGCTGGAGCACAATTGCTAGCTGAGCTCTAGCTCAAGGCTAGAGCACTAGCCTGAGTGAGGAAACTCAAAGACAGTGAGTGATCGGGTCATGAGGATAAAGCCTCAATGCCACTAGAGACACACGAAAATAGAGCCTGGATAACTTTTTTTTTTACTTTGAAAGTCAAAAAGACTAGGATTCTGATTTAGTTGCAATTATAAACCTGTTATATACCTTTATGTATAGTAGGACAGACTAATAGGAGGCCAAAACCTAGGGACCCAGGAGATTTCTTTCCTTCCTTCCTTCCTTCCTTCTTTCCTCCCTCCCTTTCTTTTTGATCTGTTTATTTTTGGTACCACAGATGCCATAGAGAGGTGGTAACAACTAGAAACAAATGAGGAAAAAAGAAGTACAGGGCAAATAAGATAACAGAGGAAGTTTCCCTGTCTTCAGCGGAAACACTTCTCTGGATATGTTCTTGACAGATTGAGTTATTTCCATCTATTGGGGATGTATAAAGACATATTTATGGATTTAAAAATCTTTTGAAGAGGGAGGTTATTTACCCAGTTACTAAAATGGACTCAAACTGTGTAAATAACTATTTAGGACACATATGACAGGGCAAATGTTGGCACAGCTTTGACATCTCTGCTTGCCAGAAAAAGCAGATAGGGAACACTACTGTGCACAGTCAATCTGAAGGCTGCAGGAAGACCCAGCTCCACAGGTCCCAGGGATGAGAAAAACGGTTCAGAAAGGGCAGCGTTGACATGGAGATTGTATACGTTTTCAGACACACTTTTCAGGCATCATTCTGCATTTAACATGAATACATCTCCCTGCCAAAGAAAACCAACCCAGGAAGGGCAAAGTAGACTAAAGGTGGATCCTCCCACCTCTGTTATAGACTTGGTGGAGGGGAGGGACAAATGGTAGCACAGACGCTTCCTGCTTGATCATAGGGGAAGTGATTGCCTTTAGTTCTTTGGTGGAGAAATGAGGAAGAGAGTATGATGAGAAGAATCTTATCTGCATGATCAGGACACTGGAGACTGGCACTTCACTGGGACTCTAACAAATTACAAATCTTACACAAATCTTTTCTTTGTCTGTCATAAAGGGCTTTATTTGACACCAGAATATTTTTAAATGGTTCAACTGATACAATTTATGTGAAAAATTATTTTTCTTAAAAATCCTAAATAGTGGTTTTAAATATAAAATATAACTGAGGCACTGATGACTCATGCCTATAATCCTAGCTACTCAGGAGGTTGAGATATCAGAATCATGGTTCAAAGCAGCCTAGGCAGTAAAGTCTGTGAGAATCATCTCCAATTAAGCATCAAAAAAAAGTTGGAAGTGAATAGATATAGACAGATAAATAGGTAAATAGATAGATACATAGATATACATCTACATCTAAATTTATAGATATATAGAAATCTATTTGTATAGAGATATAGATATATACAGAGAGTGAGACAAAGATGAAGAGAGAGCCAAGGGAAACAGAGACAGAGAAATATAAAGAAGAACCTCCTAAGTTGCCAGCTAATAATGTGGCTCCCAGTTTTAATAAAATTCATTATTAAACAGACCTATAGAGAATGGGAAAAAATAAAAATAAACATATAAAATTCTAACTCCTGTTTAGGGCTCAACAGAAGGGAAAAAACTAGCACAGGGGGATTTGTTTCCCTGGAAATCTTAACTGATTATGTTTGAGAAAACTTACGCATTACAGTCTTAAGTCAAAGTGCATTTCAGCAGCCTGTAAGCCTTAATGTCCCAGTTAAACTACCTGCTGAGTCTTAGATGATACTCATTTTAAAATGCAAAGAAACCAAAGAGAAACAAACAAACAAAATGTTAGGGAACCCATGTAGCAATCTCGGGCTACAGGGGAAATAAATTAAGCTTCCACGTATACTCTTTGAAAACTCCTAGTATAAGTCAAGCTTTTGAAAGTGCTGATACATCTGAGCTGCAGTGCTGTGAACAGTGAAGGCATAACACATACATGCACACTTGAAAGAGAAAAGGCCCCTTGGATTTATGCTGCATATCATTCTCCAGTAAAAGTCAGGGGTCAGAGGTTACCTGCTTCTGCCTCAGCTCTGGACCAGTTTACCATTCCAGACTCCATTTTTACTAGGCTTAGACTTGTAATGAAGTCAGCAACTTTTCTTTGAACAATAAAATGTCTCCAATGCTTGAAATTATATTTGTAGAAGTTATTCCCAGGGCAAAGAACTTACATGTGTCTTAAGAAGAAAAAGAAGAAAAGCAAA
>NC_143515.1:39409076-39464076 GCF_031878675.1 Megascapheus bottae
TCTTCTTCCTCCTCCTCCTCTTCCTCTTCCTCTTCCTCCTCCTCTTCCTCCTCCTCTTCCTCCTCTTCTTCTTCTTCTTCCTCCCCCCTCCTCCTCCCCCTTCCTCCCCCCACCCCCTTCTCCTCCCCTTTCTCTCCCCACCTCCCCTCCTCCATTCTCTTTCCTTTCCTTTGCCAGTCCTGAGGCTTGAACTCTGGGCCTGGATGCTGTCCCTGAGCTTTTTGCTCAAGGTAAGCACTCTACCACTTGAGCCACAGCACCACTTCTGATTCTTTCAGATTAGTTTATTGAAGATAAGAGTTTCATGGAGTTTCCTGTCCTGGCTGGCTTCAAACTATGATCCTCAGATCTCAGCCTCCTGAGTAGCTAGGATTACAGGAGTGAATCACTGGCATCAGGCCCGCCCTTCCTTCCTTCCTCCTCCTCCTCCTCTTCCTCCTCCTCCTCCTCTTCCTCCTTCTTGATTGATGATGAGTCTTATAGACTTTCCTATCTGGACTGGCTTTGAACCATGACCCTCAGATCTCAGCCTCTTGAGTAGCTAAGATTACAGGTGTGAGCCGCCATCACCCAGCTATGTTTAGTTTAGTTTAGTTTTTTAAACTAATCTCCAGATATCAGGAAGGCCAAAATTGCTAGAGGGAAGGAGCTTGAATCAAATAATGCTCATGGGTGCAGCAATGGCCTCTGGCTTGCTTCCCACATTTGTCCTTCCTCCTTTAAGGAGGACTCTGATTTCTGAGGAGTCCCGCAGGTTTCAGGGAAAGTAGCCTCTTACCCTGCACCAGGGGTGGAACATAGGGCCTCAGTGAGCCCATCCCCTAGCCATAGTTGGGGCATACTGAGCAGTTACCTCTAGCCCAACTAGAGGGAGCCTTGTGTCTGCCTCAGGAAACTCTGGAAGGTGGCAGGCTAAGGTGAATTGAAATTTGTTACCATCATCATCATCCCAGAGAGACTGAATCAGAGCCTTGATCAAACTATGCCTGAGCCCTTCCATTATGTCATTTGAGTTACAGAGGCCTAAAATTTCTCTTTTACAGTTAAACCATATAGTTGGATTTTCTGTTACTTTTAAAAATCTTACCGAAACTAAAATACTTATTGTTCCCACTTTATAACCTAGGAACAGAGGAGCTAAGACATATAAAGCTAATTTTGAGAGTAGCTAGGAGTTGATCTCAGGCTATGTGACTCCAAAATTGTCCAAACACTATGTTTCTCCAGATCTCATAAATGTTGTATGCATCTCTCCCAGCAAACACCAGAAAGAATGGCCAGATCTAAGCAGGAGGGAATCGATGCAAATTCTGCCTTGCCGTTTGTCTCCTTGGAGCAGTCCTGCTCTAGGAAAGCACCACAGTTAAAACATGAAAAGGACCCTCATCGCCCACATGTGCGAAGCATTAGGGGATTGGGAATTTGAAAGCCACCCACTTTTATTTACTTATTTATTTTTAGCAGTGTAGGTGAATGAATGAACCTAGAGTATCTGGCACACTAAGCTGAGCTACATCCTAGATCTTGTGCCTTCTACCCACCCTCCCTCCTTCCCTCCCTCTCTCCCTCCCCTTCCTTCCTTCCTTCCTTCCTTTCTTCCTTCCTTCCTTCCTTCCTTTCTTCCTCTCTCTTCCTTTCTCCCTCTCTTGAGATCCATCCACCTTAACCTTCTTAATGCTAGGATTACAGGCATAAACCACCACACTCAGATTAACTATATCTTGAAACATCATTCAGACTTATCAATGGTAAGATACAAAGGTGGCTGTATTTATATCCTGAAACACTGAGGCATTAGTTCTCTTATAGCCTGCCACTCGTGAGACTGTTGCTGGGCTAGGGGAGAAGGTTCCTCAGAAGGTGATGTCTCCTGAGCTCCCTCCACTTACAACCTTGCTACTGGACTTGTGATTCTGGCAATACCGGGGCAGGAGTTCACAGGTCTGCCCCATGAGGAAGAATTATTCCGAAGAGCAGTCACTAGATTTCCAGCAGATGAAATCTTTTTCCAAGTAATAAAACTGCAGTGAAGCAACTGGCTGAGTAGTTCCGCTAGAACAGAGCCTGGGTTTGGCAAGTTTGTGGCTTGTCAGCTCTGACAGGAAAGGCTATTTCTCTGTAATCAGATTGCAGAGGCCCCAGGAACTCCGAAACAGCAAGCAGCCTCTCAGAGGTTTAGTTTTATTTGTTGTGCATTTTGGCAGATGAAGCACTTAGACTTGGGATTAAAAAAAATATTGTCTTGTTAGGCCAAAGAAATTTGTTTAATAAGGCTCAATTCTTTGTTTAAAGCTTTTTCAAATCCCTAATTAATTTCTAAAGACAGAATACGGCTCCTGAATAGAGACAGCCCCTCTGTACCCACAAACACATCAAGCACAGACACCTAACAACAGACAGAGCCCCAAATGGCCAACCATGGCCCGAATCAGTCCACACATGCGTTTCGTTGGGACACTTCTCATGAAAATCCAGATTTCTTTTCTTTCATTTTCTTTTCCTCTCCTTTCATATTTATTGCTTTTCTTTCTTGTCTTGATGACTAGCCCAGTCTGGCCTGAAACTCGCAATCCTCTTGTCCTAGCCTCCCCACATGCTAGACCACTGTATGTACCTGGCACCAGAAAATAATGGCACATCTGTCCCCTTCCAAGGTGATGTCCTGTTCTGCCAAAGCTACGATCATGCCTGTCATCTTATCTGTGCCCTTGATGTTCCTGGGATTTGAATTTCTCCTCCAAAAGGGGCATCTGGCTCTATAGAACCATCTCCTATGCCTCCCCCATTTGCATAAGGTCTGAAGATAAAAAGACACAGGTGCTACATTATTTCCTTTCCTGTTCTCTAGCTAGCATCGTCTAGGTGCTCTCAATGCATGTTGTAGCACAAGAACAAATGGTCAGAAAGCTGCTGTGTGCCAGGCATCATCATGGTGATACCCACCAAAAAGGCTACACCATACATGCCATGCCATTGAGGGTTATAACATAACATAGGAGAGAAAAATCATCGTATGTGTGTGTGGGGGGGGGTGTACTGTAAGCAAATGTGATACACAATGAGCATAGAGACTCTCTGCCTGCCAGGAAACAGCAGAGCTGTGGATTGTGTTATCATTCACAGGAAATAGTGCCTTCAAGTCTTTGCTTCCTTAAAGTCTAGCCACCATCTCCTTTCAGTAGAATGTCATCATCAAAACTTGGAACTTGATTATTGAACTTCTCTGTCTCCCCAGCTTCCTGAGAAGTGGATACTTTTTTCCCCTCTCCTTCTGTCTCCCCTTTCCCACCAAGCAAGCTAACAAGATTCCTGTCTCATGGGAAAAGAACAAAACCATGTGGTGGTCAGATTTTGCCACCGTGACAAATACCTGAGAGAAACAGTGTAAAGGTAGACTGGTTTTGGCTCATGGTTTCCAGGTTTTGCGTTCATGGCCATTTCATCCTGTCACAAGTCAGTATATCATGGCAGAAGGATTTGTGCTGTTGCAGAGATGCTTACCTCATGGAAGCCAGGAAGCAGAGAGCAAGAAAGGCCATGCACACATGGGAGAGAAAGAGAGAGAGAGAGAGAGAGAGAGAGAGAGAGAGAGAGAGAGAGAGAGAGAGAGAGAGAGAGAGAGAGAGAGAGAGCTCCTTCACTGTCTAATTTCGTCTTTCTTTTTACTCTGTCTAGGCCACCAGCATAGTTTGGCTAGTCATGATTAAGATATCATTTTTAAGAGTAATAATAGCTTTTTATATATTAAAAATAATAGTTAAAGGACCATCCTGAAGATGTTCATTCACACATATAAAAGTTTTAGATTGAGCTCAGAAAGGAAAATCAACCATAACAACTCAGTTGTTTTCTGGAATTCCAGGAACAAATAAGTTTTTGTCCAATGTTTGCTAGACCAATACACAAGAATGATACCAGTAATCAAGTATGTGAATTCGCATGCTGTCAGGTCCTTGGGCCTAGAGTAGTTAATTTCTCCCCAATGGGTAAGCAGATGGCACTGACATCCTGGCAGCTCTTTGAGTACCCTCATGATGGAGATGGCAGCTGTGGAGCTGGACCACTGAAGGAAGTATGGTGGCCTTGTCTTGGTGTCACAGAGTTCAAAGGCAGTTGAACCAATTGAAGGGAATCTCAAGCACTAAGAAGCATTTGTTTGACTTCTGATAACTTTAAAGTGTGAAATAAGACATATTTGGCCTGGGGTTTAATCAACAGTACACACACACACACACACACACACACACACACACACACACACACTCAGAGCAAGCAAACTTTTCCTCAGGGCAGAAGAAAACTGTAGAAAAGCAAAGAGAGAACTAGCTGGTACAGAATGGGAGGTTTTCAAGGGAAAGAAAATAAGAAGAGGGGGTGAATTTCTCAGAAAATAGCAAGGATCTATTTGGATCTTTGTGGAGTTTTAAACTTGGAGAAAATCTCCATGGAAACCGATCATGCGCTACTTTCTGAGAAGTGGAAGACAAACTACTCCTATAAGGCGGAGAGAAGAAGCCACAAAACTGATGCTAGCAAGGAGAAGAAAGACCACAGGCAGCAGAATGAATCAGAAGAGAGCCGGCACCATCTAGAGTGTTCTCCACGGCCAGACATCTGACATTCCTCTGTATGGCTGGATCTCATGAGAGAGAAGTGATGACTTGGGCTTAGCAGACCAGGGACCATTTAGAGGCTTTCTGCTAGAAAAGATCAATGAAGACTGCTACTTTGGGGCTGGGAATTTGGCCGAGTAGTAGAGTGCTTGCCTAGCATGTCCGAAGACCAGGGTTTGATTCCTTGGTACCACATACATAGAAAAAGTCAGAAGTTGTGCTGTGGCTCAAGTGGTAGAGCACTAAGCCTTGAGATAGCCCACGGCTAGTGCTTAGGCCCTGAGTTCAAGGCCTGGGACTGGCAGAAAGAAAGGTGAGAGTAAGAGAGAGAGAGAGACAGACAGACAGACAGACAGACACAGACAAAGAGAAAGACTGCTATCTTGAGACCAGACTTCTTGATCTGGCAGTTTGAAGGTTTGCCATGCTGTCTTACAAACGATACAACTCAGGAGTGAACTTGTGAGGCGAATAATGGATCCCTTGTCAGCGAGAAAGGAAGAGTCTTCATAGTCATCTGCCAAGAGAGTCTCTTCCCGAAGAAATAATCTGAGACCTGGAGCTTGGGTTGTGAGAGGTGAATCTTTAGGGGATTTAAAAAAAAAGTGCCCTTCTACTGTCCAGGGGGCCTGGTGCTGTGCACACCCTTTTATTTCCTCTGGGCGCCTCCAGTGTATCTGTCATCTGTCTCTGGGGATCTCTGTGGCGTGGGGAGTTTCATCTAATTGAATCTGAGATAGCACAAAGAGAAACCCTTGAAAAGACTAGGCAGGAAAGTAGCAAGAAAGGAAATGCCTTGGTAACCAGAAAGGCTCATAGTTGGAATGTTTTGTCCAAAGTGAGGGTCTAAAGTGAGACACCAGTTCTGCTGTGAAGATTGGGAGAATAGCAACCCAGTGGTGGGAGGGAGGAGATTCATAAAAGGGAGAGGAAATCCTGAAAATATGCATTCTGAGTTGCATATTGGTTAGATATTCTGTATTTGATGCTGGCGAGAGCTACGGGGTGACACAGCCCGTACAGAGTGGCTCTGCAGCTGTCGCTGGTCTCTTCTCCCTGGCTGTGGACAGCCTGCTGTCCCCTTATGTAGGCTCAGAGGAGTACATCACAACTATACAGGCCTGACAGACATTTGAAGATCATGCCCCATTTCAGAGATGTTTAGGAACAAAAGAAAATACTTTAGAGACCTTGGAAGACAGTAGGACTCATTTGACTCATTCCCATTTCAGATGAGACTTAGGAGGCTGTAAGAACTTGCCCAGGCTCACCAGTAACCCGCAGATCTGGAAGCTGAACTCAGTCTTCTTGACTCCTTCTGCTAAGAGATCTTTAATCTAGTGCCTCGTGGTTTGAATGAGAGAAAAAAAGGATTTTCCCCTCCCCCACCCCAAAATAACTGCTTCACGCTGGCCTAACAGAGAGAATCTACATGGTTTATCACAGAAACAGAAGCAAAAGGATGGCCATTTTCATGGTTTTGGAAAGGGTGGCGGAGGCCCAGTGATGTGAGTCACCACCTCTGAGGTGGGGTGGAGATGAATACTCTGAGGAGAAGGGGAGGGGGAGACTCAACCCCCACAGTCCTTTCCAATTCTGTGAGTGGGATTTGCCATCCTGGAGACAGAGGTCAATCTTCTCCACACACCAAATCTGCTGGCACCTTCAGCTTGACTTCCCAGCCTCCAGAATCACTCCAGAAAAGTCCGTTTCTATGGAGTAGTTAACCAGTCTTAGGAATCACCGCCAGTAGCAGCATTGTTGATAATCACTTCCGTATTCCAAGCGTACCCACCCCGTCCCCCCGAGCTGCATGCTTTAATGTGGTCATTTCATAATATGAGAGTTACAGCTCAATGAAAAAAAATCATTTTGTACAAGAACTGAGTTATGTCTATAGGTGCCCTCCTTTGGGGCTAATTAAAATGTTAACTGGTTGCTTATCAAATGGAAACCACTGATGCAGCTCTGTCCAAAGGCTGAACCTTTACAACTCATATGCTGTGTGATCTCTAAGACCTCATGAAAGAGGCGCTTGTTTCCATTTCCTACTTCCAGCAACTGACTATATTTTGATAATGCTCTACATTACAGGAGCCAGAACTAGTCTTTAATTACCGGGTGCTTTAATATAAGGGCTGGCTGGCGAATGCCATGGAATGACAAGAGCCACTAATGAAATACAGCATCATTTTTATCTGCTCTCTGGTGGCGACCTCTAAAATGCAATTAGTACCATGCAAGATATTTGTTTAGGATTTTATCTCATGTATTCATTATATCCCCAAATAAGGGCTGTGCTTCCTGCTGCTTTTCCACTCCTCCACACAGCCTTCTTTCTTGTTCAATCCACTCTTTTCCCCCTGGGTCTCAGGGGAACTAGAAGTCAGAGGCCTGGGGAGCTGATTAAGAGAAGCAAACATCTCAAAAGATTTTCACCCATTCTGCCCCTACTCATCCCAGGGAGACTGGGAGGGAGGAATTAGCACAACGAATCATGGCTCGCCCTACGCTAAAACCCTCTTAGGAATGCCATCATTACTTATAGGAAAACAGCTCCAGTATGGGCAAGACAGGAAAGGTCCTGTACAGCCAGACAAGTAGTCTCGCATTTCTGTCCCATGACCATTTCCGGTCACGTTTGGTGCTGACTCTTGATGATACCAGCACTGATGGAGGTTCCAGAACAGTGCTCTGTTTCCTGGAAGGACGCTGTGTCGGCTAGAGGAAGAATGAAGTCTGTGTGTGCATGAGGGAGCTGGTCTGAGCTGGGGAGGAGAGCAGGTCACCTTGCTTGTGAGGTGGGGCTTTCCAAGGAGGTAGAGCACCCGAGGGTGGGTGGCTCTGTCTCTCTGCAGCGGAGCACAGCACGGGCGGACACTCCCCATGGGCTGGCTCCTCCATGCTTCCTTTCTGTGCAGATGTCATCTTCTCCTCCAGGCAGCAGCCTAGAACAGCTGGATCAGCCCCAGGCCTGGGAGGAAGAGTGCATCTCTCACCTGGGCCCTGGTAGGCTGTCTGGACATATATTCCTGACGGAAGGGAGACTTGAGTTGGAGAGGGAGACCGTTTACTAATGCATACTTTTCAGACGTAGCACAGAAAAGATGTGAGGAAACAAGATCACCAGAATAGAGTTGGGGGCCCTGGCTCCCTATCATTGTGTCTTGGATGTTTTCTGTCACTTACTCATTACTGCTTTTTAAATCCTTAGGAACCTCATGGGACTCACAAATGAGATTTGAGTTCAAATTTCGTGTCCCCATAGGTTGGGTGTAAGGAAAGTGTTTAAAGTTAGAGCAATTGGAGTCAAGACAGAAAACCTGAGAAGGCCTCTCTCTGCATCCTGGCCATGATCTAGAGTGGGAAGGAGGGAAAGAAGGACACACACACACACACACACACACACACACACACACACACACACACAATCAGATTTTAAGGGGATGAACAGAGCGGGGGCTGCTGAAGGAAACTGGGGCTATTGCTGATTGGTTCAGTTGACAGTGGTTTGCAGGAGCCTGAAACTTAGGTCACACTGTCATGACAAAAGTCATCTGGCTTAGGACAGCCTGGTTGTTTCCTTGCTCCTCTCAGAGCCTCTCTTTCCTCACCTGTTCAGTAGGAATAAGGTCATTGTGATGGTGCATTTACGCATGGAAAGCACTTCGGGCCACACTTTGTCATGGCTAACACTAAGCTAATGGTGACGGTGGCCTCTCCCACCAGAGGCCAGTTCTTCCTGGACTTCGACCCTGTAAGAATCCTATCTTTCTCTCCACCACAGTCCTGCCATGGTGGGCTGTACCTCGATCCATCCAGCAGAACCACACACACACACTCACCTAGAGGCCATACACTGCATATACTGCAGGGGTGTGTGTGTGTGTGTGTGTGTGTGTGTGTGTGTGTGTTTGACTCTGGGCCTGGGTGCTGTCTCTTAGCTTAGCTTTTTTTTTTTTTTTTTCCTCAAAGCTAGTGCTTTACCACTTGAGCTACAGCGCCACTTCCAGTTTTCTGGTGGTTAATTGGAGATGAGTCTCATGGACTTTCCTGCTCCAGCTGGCTTTGAACCAGAACGTTCAGGTATTAGCCTGCTAAGTAGCTAGGATTATAATGTGAGTCACTGGTATCCAGCTGCTTATAAGAAGTCAAATAAGTCAGGCACCAGAAAACAAAGCCTGGATGATTTTACTTATATTAGCTCCCTAGACTAGTCAAATATAGAGACACACAAAATACAATGGTGGTTGTTAAGGGTTGGGGCAGGGTGGGTGACAGAATGGAATTTCAAGAATGAAACGAGATCACACATCTGGGGATGGGTGTGATGATGGTTGTGTGTTGTGTAATGCACTGAGTCGCACAATTAAAAAGAATTCAGATGGCAAGGCTGAGAGTTTGGCCTAGTGGTAGAGTGCTTGCCCAGCATGCACGAAGACCCAGGTTCAATTCCTCAGTACCCCACATACATAGCAAAAAGCCGGAAGTGGTGCTGAGGCTCAAGTGGTAGAGTGGTAGCCTTGAGAAAGTCCAAGGACAGTGCTCAAGCCCTGAGCCCAAGCCCAGGACTGGCAAGAAAATAAATAAATAAATTCAGATGGCAAATTTATGTCTGTTTACCATAATATATACAATGGTAGCCTTGGCTCATTTTTTTCAGGCATGGAGGGTACAATGTGGGGGTTGACAGGAGATCCTAAAGAAGGGTTAAGAGTCCAGTAGGCTAGTGATATACTTGCTTTTGTTGCTCTGAGGATGTGCATGCATGCATGTGACCGTACTAGGGCTTGAATTCAGGGCCTTGGTACTGTCCCTGAGATTTTTGCTCAAATCTGGCTAGCACTCTACCACTTGAGCCACAATTCCACTTCTGGATTATTGGTGGTTAATTGGAGGAAAGAGTTTCAAGGGTTTTCCTGCTTCCTGAGTGGCCAGGACTACAGACAAACCACCTGCATTTTGATCTAAGGATGTTGTTAATGATGATGATGATGATGATGATGATGATGATGATGATGTTGCTCCCCAGCTCTGAGGCAGCCATTACATGGAACAGTGGGCTCCTCCTTGTCACCCAGCCCAGTGTAATCCCCAGTACCACTGGGACCTTCAGAGTCCCCATAGACCCTGGGTGAAATGCATTTCCCACTTGCCTAAATTTCCTTCTTCTGTTGTCTTCAAGGAGGAGCCAACAAAGTGGGGGTTGGAGGGGAGGGACGTTTCTCTTTGCCAGACCACAAAACTGGTGGGAAGGGGCTGAGTTTTCTCTACTTCTTGAATGGAAAATGGTTTTTCAGACTTCCTTGTCTGGGAGTTGCCCCCTCCCTCCCTCATCCTGCCAGAGGGGTGATGGAACAGCTGTCACCAGTTGGGTCTGACTCATTCGTTTATCATCGCTCCCCTCCCCACCCCACTACCCTCCCTCCAACCTACCCACCCTGACAATGCCTGCGCACAGCCTACTATTTTAAGATCTGAATTTCCTGTCGGCATGGCAACTTCTAGGCTGTACCTCTTGTCAACTACTGGTGGGATGGAAGAAAATCCACCTTACCCAGGGCGCCTGCAGCCCAGGGCGGTTCTGGCCAGACAGTGAACTCTATCTCATCTTTGTGTATTTGTGTGTGTGTGTGTGTGTGTGTGTGTGTGTGTGTGTGTACATGCACACAAATACTTCACCAGTCTGTTTACATGGGAAAAACACTCTTAACTTACTGGACATATCCAAAAACAAGTCCGGGTTCAAACTTGGCCTGAGGAGCAAAGTGCACTCAGCCCCAGCTATAGGGCAGAAGGGGGAAGGGGTAGGTTTTCATCCTGCCTACAACTCTGAAAGGTTAAGGAAGAGGCTGCTGTGAAAAGGATGGAAAAGAGCATGTGATGAATTGATTGATTTTATTATCTTCAAGTCTATACATTTTTATTATGCTTCCAAGATTTGCTTATGTTCTTCATTGGCTTTAAAATTAAATTCTTAGGCTCTGCTCACCCTACCCTCTTTTTTTTGTCGGTTGTGGGGTTTGAACTCTGGGCCTGGGCTCTGTCCCTGAGCTTAAGGCTACTGCTCTACCACTTCAGCCACAGCACCACTTCTGGTTTTCTGGTGGTTAATTGGAGATAAGAGTCTCATAGACTTTTGTGCCTGGGCTGCCAGCTTTGAACCTTGATCCTCAGAGCTCAGCCTCCTGAGTAGCCAGGATTACAGGTGTGAGCCATCAGTGCCCGGCTATCTGCTCTCCTCTTGATATCCCAAATAAGGAAGGAGGCTTAGGTTCTTCATATTTATTTCATATCCTCTCTTTATTCTTCCCAAGACCAGGTTTTCTTGACAAATACTGAAAAAAAAGTGCTTTGAGCAATTCCATCTGTTTACGTCATGTTGAGGATTAAATCTAGGGCCTTGCTCATGCTAGGCAACTACTATACCACAGGGCTACATCCCAATCCCTATTTTAGAAGAATTTAAAACATATGCAAAAGTAGAAAGCCTAATAAAATAAGTCTCTACGTACCTGATATTACTGATTTTTTTTTCTGGTCCCAGTGCTTGGACTCAGTACATGGGTACTGTCCCTGGGCCTTGTTTTGCTCAAGGACAATCCTCTACCACTTGAGCTACAGCACCACTTCCAGCTTTTTCTGCATAGTTTATTGGCGATAAAAGTCTCATGGACTTTCCTGCCCAGGCTGGCTTCAAATCACCAACCTCAAATCTTAGTCTTCTGAATAGTGAGGGATACACAGATGAGCCACTGGCACTGCTATTGGTAGCAGTACACAGAGGCAGGAGCAGACTATAAGTAGAAACCAGCAATAAAGGTGCACAGAACAGGGAGAAGGCCAGCCAGACTGGCCCTGGCCCTGATGCCCTCAAAGCAGCTCTGGGGAAAGAATGAGCTGGGGAGAAATTGCCACTAGGGGGGGCAGGGTGCCCAAACTTGCAAATGGGGCTGCAAGAGGCAAAAAAGTAGGAGGTTGGTGAATTGGGAGTTAGTGAGAAGTGACCAGAGGCTCTCCCCTCCCAGCAAGGTGTAAAGGGCAAACAATAGTCTCTCAAGGGCAGCTGATGACCTGCCCCTGCCCTTCCAAATCCAGAACTTCCCTTGGGTGACTGTAGTTTAGATACAGCCTTGTTTCCCAAACTATGGGAACTGCTCTGCTCTTTTTCTGCATTTGCTGAACAACTCTGCTCTTGGAGGAGGGGTTCTCAAACTTCTTGGTCTGAGGAACCCTTCATACTCTTAAACATTATCGAGGCCCTCAAAGACTGTTTTATTTGTCTCTGTAGGTCATGCCTCCAAAGATTTGCCAATCTCAAAATGAAAATTGAGAATTTAAAAAAATATGTACTTCTTACAATAAAAAACCCACTATGTGTTAACGTAACATCTTTTATTTAGAAAAAAAGATACATAGCTTGAAAAAAATAAGGAATATGGTAGTATTTTACATTTCTGCCATTTTTTTTTTGGTCTTGTCTAGCTTAATAAAAGACAGTTGTTAGCTGGATGCCAGTGACTCATGTCTGTAAACCTAGCTATTCAGGAGGCTGAGATCTGAGGATCACAGTTCAAAGGAAGGAAAGTGCATAAGATGCTTATCTCCAACAAACCACCAGAGAGCCAGACCTGGAGTTACCACTCAAGCCCAAGGACTGGCACAAAAATGAAAACCAAAATAAAGGAAAAGAAGAGAGTGTTATTTTCAGCTGCTTCTGCAATCAGTCTTTTGTCAGAGCAGACTGGGTTTTGCAAACACAGCTTCATGCATGTACAGGAGAGAGCAGGTAGAAGACACATCTTGCTATGAAAATAGCTGACTTTACATACCTCTGCCCACTTTGAGATTACAGTATAAGTGGCTTCCACAATTATTTTTGGTAAGAATTGAAGTGCTCCTGAATGGAAGGAAGGTTATTTTTATCAGAGAGGTAGGGCTGACAACCAGGCCACTCTGAAGTTCACCCATGAGTTGAGATGTGGCCTGCCTGCAAGTGTGCTGGGAAGGAGGCCTCTGCTGGTGTGAACACATGCATGCTAGATGTTCATTAATGATGAATGTGAGAACTCTGTTATATCTGACTCCTCACTGCTGTGTCCTGACAGTGCATGGAGGGTGGACACATGCAGGAAGGCTGCTCTCCGAAGAGTGGATCAGGTTTGTCTGATTCAGATATACTGGTGACATTGTGCCTTTCTGTATTAATCAGACTTTATTCCACCATGATCAAATACCTGAGCAAAACAACTTACAGAAGATGTTGTTCATGTTGCTCATGGTCTCAGTGATTCCAGTCCACTGATTCTGGAGCTGGGGTGAGGCAGAACATTATCACAGTGGCTGCAGCTTGTGGCAGAGGCTGTTCACCTCAGAGTGACTGGGAAGCAGAGGAGAGACAATCAGGAATAACTCAAAAAGCTGCTTCCCCCAGCTAGGCTTCATCTTCTGGAGTATCTACCTCCTTCCAGGAGCCCCACCAGCTGGTGGGAGGCATTTCATATTTAAATCATACAAAAAAAATATGTGTTTTTATCAACCTAAAAGCAACCCCACACAATGGCCTCAACATCTCCATGCCTGTACGTACTGATCCATCGACCTGTGCAGAGTGCACTGACCGGAATTAAGAGGCAATGTGGGCCAGGTGTGGGAGTGCATACTTGTAATCCTAGAACTTGGCAGGCTGAGACAGTAGGATCATGAGTTCCAGTCTAGCCTGGACTCTATAGTGAGACTGTCTCAAAGGGGGAGGGGGTAGAGCAAGAGGTTAGAAAAGCTTCCTCTCAGTTCATTCCCTTTGAGGTCACTAACGGAGTAACTGCAACAACCAGCTAGGAACTTGATAAGAATGCTGATTCCTAGGTCACCTCAGCTTAACCAGGGCAGAGTCTGGCTTCTGATGCTTCCAGCCACCCCTGACACATCACTGACATTTGACCCCTGACATGTCTTCTTGTCTACCAGATCAATCCTTCATCACAGTAGAACATTTCCTTTAAACATTCGAGTTTCCCAAACCTATCTGGAGAAAGCCAATTTCCTAAAGAGTGCATAGATTTGGAGTAGGTTCTGATCCAATTTTAAGCCAGTAGCACAGTAAATTCTCACGTAAATGTTTAGGATTATCCTGTGACTGATGGGCTATGGTATTCTGGCTTTGGCTGCCCTAAGGTTTGAACTCAGGTCTTTATACATGCTAAGCTGTACTTGAGCCATGCTTCCTACCCCAGATTTTTTTTTTTACTTAGTTATTTTTCAGATAGCCTGGGGCTAGCCTTGAACCATGATCCTCGAATTTATACCTCTCATATGTCTGGTATTAGAGATGTGAACCATCAAGCATGGCTTGTTAGTTGTGATAAAGTTTTTGCTCACTTTTTGTCTAAAGAGGATCCTCCTGCTGCTGTCTGCCCCCCTAGGTGACTGGAATGACAGGTGTAATTTGTGTGTTACTAAGTGATTTACAGATCAGAAGCAGCACAATCTCAGCCTTAGCTTCTCTGTCTTTAATCACACATCCCCTTAGGGCCTGAACCTACACTCCAAGGCCCTTTGAATGAAGTGACAACAGCCCCCTCCTCCTGAGAAGAATTATGAGCTTTAAGCTCCCTTTCTTCTCACTGTCCCCCTCCCACCCTTTCCTCACTGTTCTGCCATCCTTCTAATAAGGCATGGCTGACTGGGCTGTCTTTAAAAGGAGTCAGGCTAAAGGTACAGCTGGTGAGGGAGGAAACAAAAGAGACTTGGCCTTCTAGGAGCTCTGCCTCCTGTCTCTTCCTCCTTGTGCTATAGTCTGACTCTTCCCCCCACTCCATCACCAATGGGGGTCCCTTCTCCCCCTCATAATCCCTCCATCTCCTCTTCTAGCCACCGGCCTGCCTGCCCGGTTTTCTCTTTCTTTCTTTCTTTCTTTCTTTCTTTCTTTCTTTCTTTCTTTCTTTCTTTCTTTCTTTCTTTCTTTCTTTTTTTGTGGGTTATAGGGCTTGAACTCTGCCTGGGTGTTGTCCCTGAACTCTTCAGTTCAAGGCCACCACCCTACCCTTGAGCCAAGCCCCACTTCCTGTTTTCAAGAAGTTAATTGGAAATAAGAAGCTCAGGTCCTTTTGTGCCTGGGCTGGCTTTAAACCTTGATCCTGAGATCTCAGCCTCCTGAGTAGCCAGGATTATAGGCATGATCCACCTTGCCTAGGCTGGCTGATTTTCTTAACAGGATGCCTGGAGCTCTGGTCCCCAGGAAGAGAACGCATGGGCTCCTGGAATGTGCTCTGCACCCGGGAAGCTCTTGCCTCCAGCTCTCGAACTCCTACTGCTGCTGCAGGACCTGGTGAAGATGGACTCATCCCTAAAATGCTCTGTGAGCTGGGCATGAAGAGGCCTGGGCTCATGCAAACACACATGCAGCACACCCAGGACCTACCCGTCCCTGTGCATCTCTACTTGGCCCGTCACTTCCATAAGCACCTGAGAAGCTCGGGGGCACCCCGGGCAGAGTGGAGACTCCCTCATGAGCCTCAAGAGACAGTGAGGATGCTGATTGTACGCTGCTAGGCCAGCCTATAGCTCGAGCCACCATGCTGCTCCCCAGGCCAGTTGTGTGGAGCCCCTGGGGGCCACCCTGGCTTCTGGCTGACCTTGATGGTGGCAAGGTGCAGAAGGGGACTTACCCCCAGATCTTAAGAGCCTCTCCCTTTCTGCCTCCCTGGTTACTTGGGTTTGGGAAATCTGCAGAAATGGAAAAGAGAAGCAGAGAACAGACTTTGAGCTGACCCTGGGTGAATCGTGTCATTCCTAGGAGCCTGCCCACTCGGGTAGAAGTGGACAGAGGGCTGGCTGACTGGACATTTGCAGCAAACAGCCTTTGTCACTAATTTCCTTGATGTAGATGAGGCATCTTCAGGTGCCACAGCCTGTGTCATTAAGCAGCAGCTCCTTAGCATGGGCTCTTAAGTTCTTCCTGCCATGCTGAGCACTCTGTGAGGCCCGCTTTCTCTCCCTTCTTATACACAGGGAAACAAAGGCTGAGAAATTAGTAAGCCTGGCTAAATCCCTTGGGAAGCAGAGTGAAGCAGTCCAGGCCAGTCCGACTTCAGAGCTCTGAGTGTGACAATGAATGATTCCCTGCTCTAGATAGACAAGCTTTCATGACAGGATGGGCAAACACTGACAGCCGTGACCCCAACATTCTCATGGGACCCCGTAAACACTGGGTGTCACCAGCATTGCCAGGGCCAGCTGCGATGGGAGGAGCTCCTGGTGGGTGTGGGAAGGGTGTTGGTGGCCTTTGCCCATCAGGAAAGGCAGACAGCGATCACCTCGTTTGAAGTGCTGCTGCAGACTGCCTAACCACTTAATAAAATTGGCTTCTTTTTATTGTGCCAGTCTTGGGGCTTGAACTCAGGACCTGATACTGCCCCTGAGCTTTTGTGCTAGCACTCGACCACTTGAGTCACAGCTTCATTTTCAGATTTTTGGTAGTTAATTGGAGATAAGAGTCTCATGGACTTTCCTGCCTGAGCTGGCTTCGAACTGCGATCCTCAGATCTCGCCCTTCTGAGCAGCTAGGATCATAGGCATGAGTCACCAGCTGGGTTGACTTCTTTAAAATATACAACTCTTTTTTTTTTTTTTTAACTGATTAGAAAACTGGGACACAGAATGGCAAGCCAGCTTTCCGTGGGTCTCGCATCTTTTCTTACAGAGCCAGGCCTGGCATCCAGAACTGACTGCTGAGCATCTGTCTGTGAGCACAGGGCTGTATGGCTTGTATTGGTGCTGGAAGAAATGCAAGATTTCTGGGTGCATTTTGCTTTATTGGTAAGAAGAAATCAGACACGGGAGATTGCACTACTTTGTGGCCCCTTCCTACAGCAACTTCAGTCTGTGTGCTCATTGCTTGTGTTTGGCTCAGCCTAAGGAATTGTGTGTGACCCAGAAAATGTGTTAGAAGCAGCACATATCCATTGCAAGCCTGGGGATCAGGAGCCTCCTTCTGCAACCTCGTTGCATGGAGGAAGCCTGGGGGTAGCCCACCTGCTGGATGGATCTCCTGGGGCCCTTTTCAGGTGACACCCACCCATCCACCAGATATGAGGAGGCCATCTCTCACCAACCAGTGCCCTGCCCAGTGCCCTGCCAGCTAACCTCAGCAGAACCAGGCCAGAAGGACTGCCAGGAGTCCTACCCAGAGCTGGGAACAAGTCAGTGTTTATTGTTATAAGTTGCTGAGTTTATGCTATATGGCTGGCTATGAGACAATAGGTAGCAATGCAGGAAACACCTCTAAGAAAAGGAAAATAGGAGATAGGGAGATTCCCACCAGATAGTGTGGAAAAGCAAGAGCCTTTGGGCAAGAGAAAAAAGGGACCCTCTAGAAAGAAAGATTGTAAAGAGCCAGCAGTGCTTGCCTCTTCCAATTTCAGTGGAGGCATGGTCCAAGGAGAGGAATCCCAGGTGAACAGAGAGGAAGAGGGTGGTTGCCTCGACAGATGCACAGGGGTAGATAGGATTTGAGAGAGCCACTGGGGTCTCCTAAGGGTCCTGTGAACTGGTGGACGACAGCGATGGGGACTAAAGGATTAGGATTTTGTGAGTCAGTGGATTTTGTACTTCAGTAACTGTGAAATGAAAAGATCACAAAAATGTCCTAGATGCACAGGGACAACAAAACTTAGAACTAAATGAATAGGAGGGGATGGCCACAGGGTTTGGGGGCACCCTAAAATAACACAGCTGATCAGAATACAAGAGGCAATGCCTGTAATACTAGCTGCTCAAGAGACTGAAATCTGAGGATCAAGGTTCAGCCCTATGAGGAAAGCTCATGAAACTCTTACTTCCAATTAATCTAAAAAGTAAAATAAGGTAAACTAAGGCCAGAAGTAAGTTGAAGCAGAATTGCTTGAGTTTTAGACCAGCCTGGGAAACAGAGCAAGGCACTCCTCCCTCCCCTTCAATTGCTGGGCTCTGGTAGCTAATTCTAGCTATTCAGGAGTCTGAGATATGAGAATGAGAATTGCATTTGGAAACCAGCTGGGTAGAAAAGTCTAGGATTTTTTATCTCTAGATGACCAGCAAAAAGCCAAAAGTGGAAGTGCGGCTCCAGTGATAGAACACTAATGTTGAACAACAACAAAAAAACCAAGTTCAAGCCCTAGTACTGTACTTAAATAAACAAAACAAAAAACAATTCATCACCGTATAATAGGTACATATTATGGTATCATGTCTTTCTGCTGGTGACACTGGTGACTATTTATTTATGCATATATTTGGTTGCTTGCTTGCTTTGCTTTGTGGTGCTGGGAATCAAACTTAACTTCCTGCATGGTAAGCAAGTGCTGTACCACTAAGCTGTTTCCCTAGCTCATTACTTTATTGTTTTTTGTTTTGTGTTTGTTGTTATGTCTGCTTTGTTTGCCTTTTTTTTTCGGGTAAGGGGGTCTGTCGTGGGGCTTGAACTCAGGCAGTGCCTGTGTGCTTCGCATTTGGTCACTCTGCCATTTGGAGCCACAGAGCTATTTCAGGTTTTCTGGTGGTTAATTACAGATACTTAAGGACTTTTTCCTGCCTGTGCTGGAACTGTGATCCTCAGATCTCAGTCTCCTGATTAGGATTATGGGCGTGAGCCACCAGTTCCTGGCCTTATTACTTTTAAGCAGGTTTTTTTTTTTTTTTGCCAGTCCTGGGGCTTGAACTTGGGTCCTAAGCACTGTCCTTGGACATTCTCAAGACTAGAGCTCTACCACTTGAGCCTCAGCACCACTTCCAGCTTTTTCTATGTAGGTGGTACCGAGGAATCGAACCCAGGTCTTCGTGCATGCTAGGCCAGCACTCCCGGCAAGTGGGCTCTTGTTATGTCACCCAGGCTGATCTTTGTAACTCCTGAACTCGTGATGTTCCAGTCCCGGTCCCTCAGTAACTGGGACTGCAGGCCCATGTCCCCTCTCCCACATCCAGCACTAGTGGCTCTGACACCGCCATTTGCCCTTCCTTTTTTTTTTTTTTTTTATTTTTTTAGGCCAATGCTTCTTTGAAGGAATCCAGGACTGCAAGTAGAGGGATGACGCTGTATTGGTGGAATTTCAGGCTTCCTGGAAAATGGAGCAAGGGTTTTTTATTTATCTCTTTCCCTCGGCATTTCTCGAGACTTAGGGGAAGTAGACGCCTTCATTCCTTTCCCCAAGCTGAACGCGACTTTCTCAAAGCGCTCCAGGATCTCCCCCATTCCCCGGGCATGGAGAGAGGACGTGGGAGTGGGTGGGGGGCGTCGAGGAGGCGGGGCGAAGCCGCGGAGGGCGGGGCGTAGGGGGCGGGGCGAAGCCGGGAGGGCGGGGCGTCGGGGCGGGGCGCCGCAGGGCGGGGCGTCGGGGCGGGGCGCCGCAGGGCGGGGCGCCGAGGCGGCCGGCACGGGCCGGGCCTTGCGTGGGGAGCCCTCGCGGCCGCCAGGGGACGCTGCACGGCCGCTGGGCGTGCGGCCCCGAGAGGGCATTTTCGTTGCTGCAGTGCCAGCGTCGGCTGCCCACCCCTTTCTCCTCCCCAGACGTGTTTCTAAATTACCCGGTATCTCCCACGTGAAGAACGTCGGTGTGTTGTTTAGGGGGCGGCGGGAATCGAGGTGGCGGGGTGTACTTAACTTCAGTACCAGAGTGGGTAAAAGAGAAGAAGAAAAAACGCGTGTTGCCATCTAATGTCCCAGAAACGCGAGTGTCCCAGCGCCACCCCCCTCTGGGGACGAGGCTGGTTTCCACGCACAACACCGCACCCCGCCGCCCTCAGATCCTCCCGCGCCCGCCCGCTCTCCGCCCCTGCACACCCGGCTCGTGTAGCTCTTTGGCCCCCGGCAGGTTGAAGGCCCGGTCCCCGCAGCGGGCGCGCGCGGGCGCAGGCGAGTCGGGGAGCCGGGAGGGCGGCGGAGGGGGCCCGGGGCCCGGGGCGGCGACCCGACCCAGTGAGACAGGCACAGATCGGAGTTTTGGGGGTCGGGGTAGACCTCAAGATCCGTCCACTGTTGGGAGTGGGGGGGAGTAGGGTCCTGGGGGAAGTGTGTGATTGGCAGGTCGCTTCTGTTTTTCTGAACAGGAAAAAAATAAAATAAAATAAAATTTCCCTGTCGCCTGGGGAGACGTCTCAGTCACTTTTCTCCGGCAGGAAGCGGCCCCGTGCGAGAGCCTCCTGGGATTGGCAGAGTTAAAATCCTTTAACCCAGGATGCCTTGGGCCTTTTGTTCAGCCCTGACAATAGAGCTGGGCGGAGGGGGCTGGGAAGGCAAGTGGCTGGGGCCTGGGATGTTTCCACGGGGTGGGGGTCTAGGGAAGCCTGTGCTCAGCGACTGGGTGAATAAAAGCCATTTATCAGGGTGAGAGCGTGCGCGCGCGCGCGCGTGCTGGGGGAGGGGGAGCGGGGGGCCCGGTTCGCGGGGGCCCTGGCTGTCCTTTGCCTGTGGAGTTGCCTGCTCTGCACTCAGCAAGTCCCGAATTACCTAGGGAGCCCTTCCCAAGCTGGAACTCAATATTGCTCCCTAAAAGGTTGGATAATGGGTTTTTCTTGCATCTGAAATCCAAGGGGAGCAATCTAGGGCTCCCCTGAGCTTCCAGACTCTTCTAGATGTCTTTGTCTTCTAAAATCCTGGGCTCCCACGGGAGACCACTTAGTTAAGGACACAGAAATGCCTACTCTTCGACCGTATTAATCATCCTAAAACCTTTGTTTTCAACATACCAAATTCTTGATTTGCAACCTCTGCCAACGCGAGCAACTCAGGCGACTTGGTTGGGGCTCCCCACCACATGGAAGTATAGGACGCTCCCCCAGTGCTGTCCCCTGGATGCTCCCTCTCCCCCCCCCCGCCCCCATCCCCCATCTCAACCCCTCCCTTCTTCACTAGCCAGGCAGCTGCGGTCTTGGGACACTAATTCCCATCTTCACAATCTACCCAGTCACATCTCCCTTCTTCAGTGCCAGCTCTGTCAGCAAACTTTATTGAGAGTCCCTGTGTGTGCTATGTGTGACACACACTCAGGCCCTGGGACTGCATCAGTCTGAGACAAATGCCTGCCTTAGGGATTTCTTTGTTCTTTTCTTCTGTGTGTGTGTATGTGTGTGTGTGTGTGTGTGTGTGTGTGTGTGTGTGTGTGTGTGTGTGTGTGTGTGTGGTGTGTACTGGCCTTGAACTCAGGACCTGGGTAATGTCTCTTGGCTTTTTCACTCAAGCCTTTTGGAAGTTCACTGGAGATAAGAGCCTCACAGACTTTTCTGCCTGGACTGTTCTCAAACAGTTCCTCTGATCTCAGCCTCCTGAGTAGCTAGGATTACAGGTGAGAGCCAAGTTGCCTTGAGGATTTCACTGGAAAATCAGGCCCAGGGGTTCCTCTGAACTACAGCCCCAGCTCAGGACTTTATATTTTAATTGAAGGATGTCCATGAATTCTATGAAGAAGCTAAACTAGACAGAGTATGCAATCCTAGCCTAGGCTACATAGCAAAACTACCTCAAAACCACTCACCAGCCCCCCACCCCAAGGGGAAAAAGGAAAAAAAAAGCAAGCAAGAAAGAAACAGAAGCTAAATTAGCAGTGGGTTGGGGCAGGAAATTTACAGGTGGATACTGCTGTTTCACCACGGAAGACTGCCTAAGGAGGTAAAGAGTGAGACCCTCTGGGTAGAAGGGAGGCAGCTGTGTGATGATCTGAGGACAAATGCTCTGTGCAGAAGGAACAGGGAGGGAAAACCCGGAGGCAGAATATGTTTGCTGCTTTCAAGAAACACGGTCAGTGCAACATCAGTGGCTTACGCCTGTAATCCTAGCTACTTAGGAGACTGAGACCTGGACAATCACGGCTTAAAGCCAGTCCCAGCAGAAATGTCCAGGAGACTCCATCTCCAGTTAAGTAGTAGAATACCAGGCTACAGGCACGACTCAAATGGTACAGTGCTACTAGCTATGAGCAAGAAAGCTGAGGAAGAGCATGAAGCACTGAGTTCAAACTCCATTACCAGTGTGTGTGTGTGTGTGTGTGTGTGTGTGTGCGCGCGTGTGCGCGCCAGTGTATGTGTGCCAGTATGTGTGTGTGTGTGTGTGCATGCATATTCACACACACACACACACACACACACACACACACACACACACACAGGAGAAAGAAAAGAGGTGGAAGATGTGTGTATACCGGCTAGGATCTGTTGTCTAATGGAATGTTATTAATCTGAGAACCCTCAGGTAGATGGTATTCAAAGGAGAAGGCTTGGATACTCTCATTTAGCAAAAGAGTAGAAATAGAATGTAGCACAGAGCTGAGGCTGACGCCAATCCAGCTTTTAGGGATTCTGTGGGGGAAAAAAAGCCAGCAAAGTTAGAGGAAAACCAAAAGACTGTGGTGACAAGGACCAAAGGGAAGGATGTATTAGAAGAGGAGGAGGATAGATCAGTCTGCTGGAGCTGGATAACAAGCACAAAGGGCTCAATGGCATAACAGTAACTATCTCATGAACATTTCTGTAGGTCAGCTTGGGGTTGGGTGGTAGAAGCTATTTTGGCTGGACAGTTGTAAGTTACTGTGTGTGTGTGTGTGTGTGTGTACACATGTGTGTGCTGATACTGGGGCTTGAACTCAAGGCCTAGGTAGTCACTGTCCCTTAGCTTTTGGGTTCAAGTCTGGTGCTCTACCATTTGATCCGCATCTTTACTTCAGCTTTTTGCTGGTTAGTTGGAGATACAAGTCTCCTGGATGTCTCTGCCCAGGCTGGCTTCAAACTGTAAGCTTTAAATCTGAGCCTCCCCAGTAGCTAGGATTACGGGTGTGATCTGGATATAGTTGGATTCGAGTCTGAGCTTCCTATATGTCCCATATTCTCCTTGCACCAGCAGTCCAGCTCATGAGCCTTCTCTTCCCATGGTGATCAAAACACAGGAAGGCAGATGGAAACATGGACTGCCTCCTAAAGTATAGGCTTACAACTGGCACCCTGTCACTTCCTCCTATAGCTTATGGGCCCAAACAAGTCATGCAGCCAAACTCCAAAGTCAAGGGGCAAGAAAATATGCTCTACTTCTGGTGGGAGAGACTCCCAAGTCATTTAGAAAAGTATGGATGCAACAAAGAGTGACAGAAATAGCACCATAATTCAATCACCCACAGGAATGGCCAACTCATTCAAAGCCAGTGGTAGGCCAGATGAATAAGGGACAGAGAACTGATGGGCCAGTGAGATGTAGGTCATAAGTGTCCTTGGTAAGCGCTTACAACTGAAAGGTAGGGAGGAAAGCCCTCACTGGAATAAGTAGGAACAGCAGAGGGGCAGAAAAATGGTATAGTAGCCAGCAGGGGACAAAAGACAAAGCCTTACATTAAAAATGTATTTCTGTGTTGAGTTTAGTGATATTAAGTCCTGGGAAGAATCTTGGGAAGCGGTTGGTGGTGTGTGCAAGAATAGATTGCTGCTACCTTTAATCCTGCTACTCAGGAGGCTGAGATCTGAAGGTAGAGGTTCGAAGCCAACTCAGAAAGGGAAATTTGTGAGACTTTTTTTTTTAAATCTCCAATTGACCACCAATAAAAACCAGAAGTAGTGCTGTGGCTCAAGTGGTAGAGCACTATCCTTGAATAAAAAAACATGAGAGGCAGTGCCAAGGCTTTGAGTTTAAGCCCAACTACTGGCACAGAACAAAACATAAAACCCTTTGATTGGTAAAAGGGGAGGGAAATTGAGGCACAGCAGAGGGACTAGCACCATTGGGCAGAGAGAATGGTGGCTTTGGTGGAAGTTAGCCTGCCTACTTTCTTTGTGAAGGAGAGCCTAAGGTTAGATCAAGGATGAAAGAGAAAAAGGTGTTACAGATATGCAGAGAGAAGAAACGGTGAACTTGTTACACTATGGAAAATAAAAAGAACTTTTCTAGAATCCTGCAGTAAGATTGTTTAGCTATTCAGACATCCATTTGACATTTATTGCCATTGACATTTATAAGTTTGAAGTGAGTTCATCAGAGTAGCTGGGTGGTTTTCTTCAGCTGCTCCTGTACAGGTTGAACTTTTAAAAATATTTACATATACATATATATATATATATGAGATGTGTGTATACTGTATCATTCCTTTGTTACCAATGATGTTCAGCTCCAATTGTTAAAAGTTTTTAGAGCACTCAGGTTCACAGGGAAATTGGACCGATCTCCCTTGTGGCACCTGCAACTACTGCATCTGCATGGCTTAGTGCTCTCACCAGGACAATGCATTAGTTACAGCTGATGACCAGCCAGCTGCGCTGTCTTTACCCAGTCTGGCTTTTCCTACAGTTCTCTTGAGGTTGAGCCCTGCCAGGCTTTGGAGAAATGCAGTGCGTAACGACAGGTGGCTTCTACCATAAGTAAGGTAGGAAGCAATTACACTACTCTGCTTCTTTCCTTCCTTCGTTCCCCCTTTACCCCCCTCTCTCTTTGTTTTTCAGGTCCTGTGGTTTGAACTGGGCCTGGGTGCTGTTCCTGAACTGTTTGGTTCAAGGCTAACAGTGCTCTACTGCCTGAATCATAACTCCATTTGTGACTTTTTGGAAGTTCATTATCTCACAGAATTTCCTGCCCAGGCGGACTTTGAATAGCAATCCTCAGATCTCAGCCTCCTGAACAGCCACCAAGGCCCAGTGGAGCTGGGCTTTGAAGGAAGAAGAAATGGTGGCACGTAGGCCTCCCTTGCAGGGGCAGCAGTGTCCACAGGGGGTAACTGGAATTTCTGGAGAAGAAAGCAAGGGTTCTGCTCTTGGGAGAGGCAGAGAAGAGGCATGGCTGAAGCTTGTGGGAGCAGGCAGGAGCGCGGCGTGGGGGGCAGTGCTCAGCCCTGAGGAAAGGAGGGGTGCTGTGCACACCGTGTGACCAGGCTAGGTGGTACGGTGCCCCTATTGGCAGTCTGTGGAGACACAGGGTTGGCAGAAGGGGGAAGTGGGTGCCCTTTTTTAGGATCCCCTGTTGCTGTTGGGGTGGGGGAGTCTCAGAGGCCCCCCACCCCACATCCTGGAGCATGCAGCCTCCTTTGTGTGTGAGCATTTATTCCATCACTGCACACAGTGCAGGCAAGTGCCCAGAGAGGCCATGTGTGCATTTGCTCAAGTCCAAAACATCACAGGACCTCAGAGGTTTGTTGCTGGGCTGGATACAACCTTCAGTGCCAGGCACCCTTCTCCCAGCCCTCATCCGGCCACAGCCTCCAGTAGCCAAGCCCTAAGCCCTTCCCCTCCCACCCAGGGCTGAGCCCCAGCTCCCTGCAGTGGCCCTGGCTGTGGCCCCACCCCACCGGATGCCCCTGCTCTCCATGCCCAGGGCGCCCACAGTGCCAACCTGTCAGCCCTTCACAGCCCCACACCCCAACTCCACAGTTTTCCTGGCTCACAGAGTGTTAGACAATGCTAGCATCTCTGTGCCTCTGTTTCCTCAGCTGTCATCGAGGCTGGCCACTTAGGGGGGATGGGGAGATGAGAGGGTGAAGGGTGCAAAGTCCTCTTGTGATGCCCAGAGGAGGGTGACAAGCCAGGACTTTGAGTCCTGGCCCAAAGAATTCCCAGTTTAAAGCAGAGCCTGATAAAGGATGGCCTGCTTTCTTAACACCTTAGCTAGCACCCAGCTTCTTGGCGTCCTCACTCCTCCCTGTGGGGAAATCAGCAGGAGGTGGGGAAGCAGGCAGGAGACCCTTGGCTTTATCTTCCTTGCCCTTACTAGACAGATCTGCAGAGGGCTCCCTTAGTGGTCACAAGGAGTCACATTCCAGATCCATATGGCTTTAAGGGTACCTTTGCTCATGGCACCTAAAAGAAAAACAAAAGAGCCAGATGCAGGGTGGCTCATGCCTGTAACCCTAGCTACTCGGAAGGCTGAGATCTGAAGTTCATGGTTTAAAGCCAGCTCCAGGAGGAAAGTCTATGAACCTTTTATCTCCAATTAACCATCAAAAAACCTGGAAGTGGAGTTGTGGCTCAAGTGATAAGCCTTGAATAGAAAAGCTCAGGGACAGTACCCAGGTCCTGAGTTCAAGCCCCAGGATTGACACAAAAAGGTAAAAAGAAAAAAGATAAAGCTAAGGGATATCACCCAAGCCCAGAGTTCAAGCCCCAGCACAGAGTGGGAGTGATGGGGTGGGAGGGAGGGAAGGAGAGAGGGAAAGAGAGAGAAAGAGAGAAGAGAGCATAGAAGAGGAGACCAAGGAGAGCCTATTTGTCAGAGTTCAGCTGTTGAACACTTGAGCACATACCCTCCCTCATCCCCAGAAGGCAGGTCCAGGGGTTGCCATGGTAATAAGAACCCACAGTACTGAGTACTGTGTTTCTGCTATGTCCATGTCCTGAAGAGGCTCCCAGTTGGTTCTTGTAACCTATAGCCTTGGCTCACACACATCTGGCAAGATGGGTGGGTGGGTGGGTGGGTGGGGGAACCAATGTCAAAAAGATAAGCTAGTCCTTGTCCTTGGAGGCTTGAATGCCAGGGCCTGGGCAGCCCATCAGGGCATCACGGAAAGTGACTGGGGAGCTCACAGAGGAGTCCCTGAGCCAGCAGAGGGTGAGGCCTGATGTTCTGCAGGTCTCCTGAATTCTTTTCGTTCCAGATATTTTGAGCCTTGCCAAGCCCTGTGTGGAAAGATTGAAACAGCTGGAAATCTGTAGCAGAAAAGCACCAGGTGCTGAGCAGGTCTTAGAAGTGGTTTGGGGGCCCAGGCTGTTTGGGGTTGGCAGTCTTGTCTTTGCTCTGCCTAGCAGCCAGCCAGCAATCGTGTGCTCTTGGAAGGCAGTGCCATCCTGACACTGGGCTGGGCTGAAGTAAACCCAGGACACAGGGCTAAGGATGGAAACTGGGACCTTCTCCCACCCATGCTCCAGGATGCCAGTGGAGGATGGCACAGAGGGCCTCCTCTGCTGGCCACGCAGAAGTGGGTGGGTTGGCTGGGAAGGGCTGAGACTGTCACCCAGTACGGGCCAGGCAGCTGCAAATGAAACACAGGCCCAGGAGGCTCAGAGAGACGTTCAGTCTTTTCCAGAGCCAAGAAATCCTGGCTAGGAGCTGGCTGTGGAGTAAGGAAAAGCTGGAAACCAGGCCAGCGCCCTGGAAATGCTGGACTCCTGAGAAGTGTGGAGCCAAGTGTAATTCCCCCTGCACTCAGCCCAAACACAAATGCTGAGTGGGCCCTGAGGATGGCCTGGAGGGACCTGCAGGGAAGAGGGAGCCCACACTGGTCATGCACACCCCACACCCCTGTTTTCTTGCACTGCAGTTTGCCAATGGGGGCTCACTGGGCCTTACAGGGCCAGATCACTCTCACCACTAGAGGCCCACATAAGGGGCCTGTGGAAATGCTAACGTGGTGGGATGCCGGGCCAGCTTCCTTTGGAGGAGCTTGAAAGGGAAGTTATTGAAGGCAGGGACCACCTCTCCATGAGGAGAAGGGACTGAGCTTGGCTCCCCCAAACAAGCTCAGTCCTTACACTCTGGGTTTAGCGTGTGTGCTGATGTGTGGTGGTCCTGGGGCTTGAACTCAAGGTTTGGGTACTATCCTTGAGTTGTTATTATTATTACTTTGAAGTCCTGGTGCTCAAACTCAGGGCCTGGGCACTCTCCTTGGGCTTTCTCAAGGCTAGCACTCTACCACTTGAGCCACAGCACCACATCTTTTCCTATGTATGTGGCACCAAGGAATTGAACCCAGAACCCCACGCATGCTAGGCCACTCTACTTACTAGGTCACACCTGGCCTCCCCCCTGAGGTTTTTTGCTCAAGGCTACTACTCTACCACTTGAGCCACAGCTCTCCTTCCAGTTTTCTGGGGATTTATTAGATGAAAGAGTCTCATAGGCTTTTTTTTTTCCTCAGGCTGGTTTCAAACTCTGATCCTCAGATCTTGGCGTCATGGGTAGCTAGAATTGCAGGCTTGAGCCACCAGAGCTCATTTTAGTTTATTTTATATTTGTTTTTCTTCGAGTTTCTATCTTTCTCATGTGATGCTAGGGATTGAGCCCAGAGCCACACACCTACTAAGCATACACCCCATCACTACGTCCACTTCCCAGCCCATGGCTGCTTTATTTTAAATGAATGCGCACAGTACCCTAGCATGTGATAGGTGAAACGAATGCTGTCTTATTCATATTGCTTGTTAAGTGTGCGGGGAGGTTCATTTATTAAAAGTTCTAAAATTAAAGTCATGAAGCCGTCATTCTGTGTTGAAATGGCTCTGTGCCTCGTCTTCTTATCCTAGGCTGGACCATCAAGGATGGATTCGTCTTTAAAACTTAAAAAAAAGGGCCAGGAGTTTGGCCTACTGGTTAAAGTGCTTGCCTAGCATGCATGAAGACCCGGGTTCAATTCCTTAGTACCACATACATAGAAAAAAAAGCCAGAAGTGGCGCTGAGGCTCAAGTGGTAGAGCTCTAGCCTTGAGAAAGTCCAAGGACAGTGCTCAGGCCCTGAGCTCAAGCCCAGGACTGGCAAAAAAAAAAAACTTAAAAAAAAAAGGAAGTTTCTTTCTTGATATGAAAGTAGAACAACATGATCTATAAAAAAGAAATTTAGATTAAAAAATGTAAAGAAGGGCATTGGCAGTGTATCTCAGTGGTAGAGCACTTGCCTAGAGTAGGCCAGGACCCTGGATTCCATCCCAAGTATGAGAACAATACACACACACACACACACACACACACACACACGGGTAAAAGTCCCACATTATTACCACCCTGATATCCCCTGATAATCAGTTTCATATACCTTTTCCATACAATTCTCTATGCATGCAGATACATGGTTTTAGATGAGATAAAATTATTAACAACAGGGGGCTGGTGAAGAACATTCGCTGAGCATGTGCTAAGGCCCTGAGTTCCATCTCTTACGCAGAAGGTAAGTTTATTAACCTGAGCTTTCTTCCTACCATGCACAGGAAAAAAAATCCTGAACTTACCTACCTGACTTCTCTTCAGTGTTCTCTCTTCCATGTTTTCTTTTTTATTTGTTTGCTGAAGTAAGCTAAGCCAGTTTCTGCAATGAAGGAGATCAAGGGACAAGGAAGGAGCCCAGAGGCAGGGGAAATGCTGTGGACTAGTGTGTGATAGAGTGCTGGGTATCATTTGAAGCGCAAGATAATTGGAGAAAAAGGGGCTTCTGAGATAGGTAAATGTTTAATGTTTGTCTAGAAATGAATTTACCTAGTAGAACTTATTTTCCAGGAATGTTCTTCATTAAACTATGCTTTATTTACGAATCTTGGGGCTTGAACTCGGGGTCTGGATGCTATCCCTGAGCTCTTTTGCTGAAGGCTGGAACTCTACCACTTGATCCATAGCTCCACTTCTGGCTTTTTTTGTGGTTAATTGGAGATAAGAATTTCACATTCTTCTCTGGATTGACTTCAAACCACAATCTTCAGATCTCAGCCTCATGAGTAGCTAGAAATACAGGCATGAACCACCATGACCAGTTGTTGTTTTTTTTTTTTTTTTTTTGTCAGCCATGGGGTTTGAACTCAGGACTCCTGCCCGGTTCCTAAGCCATTGTGCTCAAGGCTGGCTCTCTACCACTTGAACCACAGTGTCACTTCTGGTTTTTGAGTGGTTATTTGGACATAAGCATCTCATAGGTTCTCTTCTCCAGGGGCTGGCTTCCAGCTACTGTCTTCAGATCTCAGCCTTCTATGTTGCTAGGATTACAGATTTCAGCCATGAGAGCCTAGCTTGATTTGTTTCTTCTGATTTACAAAATTGTTCGTTGATTTTTCTTTTCTTATTTTCTTTTTAGCATTGAGTCTTTTCTTCCCCCTTCTCTTTGCATGTTTTTTTTTTTTTTTTGCCAGTCCTGGGCTTGAGCTCAGGGCCTGAGCACTGTCCTTGGACTTTCTCAAGGCTAGAGCTCTACCACTTGAGCCTCAGCACCAGTTCCGGCTTTTTCCTATGTATGTGGTACCAAAGAATCAAACCCAGGTCTTCATGCATGCTAGGCAAGCACTCTACCACTAGGCCAAACTCCCAGCCCTGTTTGCTTCTTTTTAGTGAGATAAAATTCATGCAGCAGCTGGGCTTTGTGGTGAGGACTTTCCCCCAGCTGGTGGGTGGGAGGAGCAGTGAGAGGAGTGCGCAGTGATAGGCATAGTTGCCTATCATTCCCATAACTTGGGGGAAACACAAGTAGGAGGATCAAAACCCAGGTTGGCCTGGGGACGAAGCTATTTTGAAAACAACCTGTAGTGCACAAAAGGGCTGAAGATGTGAGTCAAGTGGCAGAGTGTCAGCCTAGCAAATATGAGATCCTGAGTTCAAACCCCAATAGTGCCCTTCACCAAAAGAGCACTTTACATAGTAAAGTTTAGAAACTGAGGCTTTTTTTTTTTTTAAATCCATTGTGGGGCTTGAACTCTGGACCTGGGAGTTTCCCTGAGCTCAAGGCTACTGCCCTACCCCTTAAGCTACAGCTCTGCTTCCAGTTTTCTGGTGGTAAATTGAAGATGTGAGTCTCATGTACTTTCGTGCCAGGACTGGCTTTGAACCAAGATCCTCAGATCTCAGCCTCCTGAGTAGCTAGGATTATAGGCGTGAGCCATTGCGCCCAGCTCTGAGGCTTCTTTTTAACAGTGATCCTACCTGCCTGCCAAGGGTATATGTCCTCTTAGGAGTGGATCCTCCAGCTCTAGTCCAACCTTCAGAATATGTAGCCTCATGAGAGACCCTGGATTAGAACTGTCGAACTAAGGCAATTCCAGATTTCTGATTCATAGTTGTCTGGTGTGGTTGGGCATGGTGGAACACAATTGCAGCCCCAGATACTTAGGGAACTGAGGCAGAAAGAGTACTGAGGCCCAGAAGTACTGGGCTAGCCTGAGCAGCACAGGGAACTCAGTCTTTAAAAGCAAAACAAAAACACTGTTAAGTGGCTAGGTTTGGGGTACCTGATTATGCAGTCAGAGAGAAGTCATAATACCTGCTTTTTGTGGCTGTTTCTTGGGTTAATACCCCTGAGCATAGGCAGCAGTGAAGGAGGTGCTTGGTGGAGATGCATAGAGAATGAATGTTTGCTCCTTGGTTTGGTATAGGATGGTAAGCTGACCCTGTGGCACAGCTTCTGTCAAAATGAGAAGCTCCACACCAGTGTATGTGCCTCCAAAGCCACTGTGTCAGCAGGGATGTGTGAGCCACTCCCCTCTTCATAGGAGACTGCCACTGCTCTGTTGGCAGGCACCAAAGTGAAAACTGGGCTCTTGATCTTCCTTTAGAGAAAGCAGGTCTCAGGGCTGGGTATCCCTTGGTGGTGGAATACATGCAGAAGGAAGGAAGGGAGAGGAAGAGAAGAAGGGAAGGGAAGGGAGGGGAGATCCAGTTTTCAGGTTTGTGTGAGTCTGGTCAGCTGGTGGAAGCCCAGTCCTTCTCATGACAACAAGAAGATACCTGGCTGTATTTCCCAGCCACGGGGACTTCTTGGTCTGTCACAGGAGCTGCACAGAGCTATGAGGCACATGACAGCCATATTTCATCACTTTATGTGGTTCATATCCAAGAAATCCCCTCCCCTCTTCCCCCACTCCTCCCCTCTCAGTACCTGAGATTCTGGGAAATCAGCTATTTTCAGCTTCTGGGTTTTCCTTGTTATTAGCAGTACTAAGCTCCTCAGAAACAGTGGCCACAAGAGAGCAGAGAAAGAGGAACTAGACCCACACCATCCCAAGGACACAGCAAAGATTCTGGAAAACTTGGCTCCCAGGAGTTCCTGGGAGATGCTGGCTACCCTTTTTTTTTTTTGAGGGGGGGGGAGTTATAGGGCTTGAACTCAGCCTGGGTGCTGTCCCTGAGCTCTTCAGCTCAAGGCTACCGCCCTACCCTTGAGCTAAGCTACACTTCCCGTTTTCTAGAGGTTAATTGGAGATAAGAGTCTCAGGTCCTTTTGTGCTCAGGCTGGCTTTGAACCTTGATCCTCAGATCTCAGCCTCCTGAGTAGCTAGGACTACAGGCATGAGCCACCGTGCCCAGCTAGATGCTGGCTATCTTAACGGTACTGGAATTTGAACTTGGGACCTGATGCTTGCTAGGCAGGTGCTCTACTGCTGACACCTCTTGTCCCATGTGCATTGGCCATTTTGTGATTGCTCTGGATTCTTTGATCTTCCTGTTTTATGCTTCCCACTCTAGCTAACACAATAGACATGCATTGCTGCATACAGCTTCTCCCACTGAGACAGAATCTTGGGAACTTCTTTGCCCAGGCAGATCCTAGAACCTCAGTCCTCCCTCATAACTGGGATGATAAGTCTATTCAGTTATTCTTTGAGATGGGGACTCCTGAACTGTTCTAACCAGGCCTGGTCTCACATTCATAATCCGCTTGATCTCATCCCCCCAGACTTGGACCTCTTTCCTTCTAAGAACTTTACGATCAACGGGCAGTCAGAAAGCTGAGGTAGGAGACCTCGAGTTCAAGATCAACAAGACAGACCCTGTGAGAGAGTTGAGAAATGACTACTTTTCAGTTCTCTCATCTCCTGAGAAGAAACCAGGACTTGAGTTGGGAGCTTTGAAAGAAGTTTTGTTTTGTTTTGAGACAGCATCTCACCACGTAGCCCAAGGCAGTCTCTAGCTCAGGATCCTCCTGCTTTGACCCTTTCTGTGTTGGGATTATAGGCTTGAGCCAACATACATGGCAAAGTTTAGACCTTTAAGAGCCAGGGCGTTCAAGTCTTCATCCTCTGGCAGATGATAGAAGATCATGCAAGAAACAAATCTTGCTCTTTGTGTGTGTGTGTGTGTGTGTGTGTGTGCACATGCACGCGGGTGTGTGCATGTGCATGCCAATATTGAGGCATGAACTCAGGGCCTTGTGCATTTATTTGGCTTTTTTGTGCAAGTCCAATACTCTACCACTTGAGCTACAGCTCTGCTGCAACTTCTGGCTTTTGGGTGGTTAATTTGTGGTTAATTGGAGAGAAATGTCTCACACAAACTCTCCTGCCTTGGCTGGCTTCTGAGTGTGATCTTCAGATTTTAGCTGCCTGACTGGCTAGAATTATAGATGTGAGTCACTGCCCTCCAACTTTGCCTGGTGGGGTTTTTTTTTTTTTGGTCTTTTTGTTTTGTTTTGTTTTGTTTTTGTTGTTGTTGTTTTAGAAGCTTTCTTTAGCCTTGGAAGAAGGATGCCTTTTGGATTAGTATTAAAATCAACTTCCAAGTCTCAAAGGAATTTGAACATTTCCATGCAGCACCCAAAAGGCAAACAAAGACACTGTGGTTTCTACATCAGACCTGGGTTTCTTTGAAATAAGTGTGGCTTCTGTGGGAGGGAGGATTCTGAGGGCAGTCTCCTGGCCTCCGAGGATGTCCAAGCATGGGTGCTATTCATGAAAGGTTCCTGGCACGGGAATCTGGCACTTGGATGGCAGGAAGGCTAGCTAAGGTGGTCGGCCACAAAGCCCAGGGCTGCTGGTGTTGCTATGGTGGATGGCACATCTTCCCGAACCAGTTAAAGCTGTTATCATTTGGCAGCTAAGTGTCTGTTAGGTAAGGAACTGCAATAGTCCCTGGCCACATAGGAAGAACTAGAGCAAGGATAGGCATTTGGGAGGCAGCCCTGAAGGCTGGTAGTGCTACCAGCCTGAAGCTATTCCTTCCTCCGGAGCAGGACCTGAGGGTGACATTGATCAGGCCACCGTTTGATGACTGTCATCCTGCCAAGAGCTACAAGCTACCTAATTCTACTGATTTCCTACTTGCTGCTCAGAATGAATTGAGTGCCCTCCCTCCGTTCTCCACTTGTACGTGGAGAAGTGGGGTGGACTCCAGGTAGAATGCCATTTTCCTAACGCCACACATGAATGTGAAGTGGAGCTCACACAATACACGGGCAATCGTGTCCTTGGTCAGGGTCTGAAAGTCATCGGAACCCTTGACTACAAAGCAATTGCAGCAGACCACACCATCTCCCCAGAACGCAGCACTGCTTGCTGATAGGTGCTAGTATCGTTCAAAGAAATCAGCCAGGCATGGAGTGCACCTTGTAACCATAAGGCTGAGGCAGGAGGATCATGAGTTTGAGGCCAACCTAGGATCTGGTGCATAGGATTTTATTTTTTGAACAATAATCTCGTCTGTTAAATAAGCCACCCGAGGCCTTAACAACTTTAACAAGAACTGTTACTTATGTTACTATTAATATATTATTATTACTATATCACCTACATTACTATACTATCATAGTCTGAAGCTTCAGTGTATGTATGTTGGGCTCTCCAGGGCTCTGCGACCAGCTGTTGAATTAGCTGGGGACTGGTTGGTCTAGGATGTGTTTGTTTTATGTTGCTATCCTAGATATCAGAAGCTGGGTAATTTATAAAGAGCAGAAACAAGGAAGGAAATGGAAAGACTTGAAAAAAAAATACTAAGAGACATAAACCAGATCCAAGGAAACATAGGCTGCATGGTTTCCTTCAATTATAATAATTAGAAAGTGCCTATATATCTACAAGTAAGCTCAATGGATAGTAAAAGACAGTTACACTTGGATATAATTAAGAAAACAGCAATCTAAACACTCACACAGTGAGAATAAGAAGGGTATTCTTAGGAAAGGATCACAAGGGCTCAGTAATTAGGTACGTATGATCGTATAAAATGATGCTTATCAAAATGAACCCCAAGAAATAGAAACAAGGTTTTTTAAATTGTATTGCTTATGGTTCTTTCCTTCTTTTTTTTCTTTCTTTCTTTCTTGCTTGCTTGCTTCCTTGCTTGCTTGCTTGCTTTCTTGCTTTCTCTGGCATATTCCCTTTTGTCACTGTTGTTTTATTTTTGCACCCTTTGTCTTGTTTATCTGATTTGGGAAGGATAAGAGGGAATCACAGAAATGGTGAGGCAAAGGATGAACCAATTTCGCAGTGACACTCACTAGACACTGTATTGAAATGAGCTGTACGACATGTGGGGAGGGGAGACGGGAGGAAAAACTGGGGAAAACAAGAGGAGGGTGACACTGTTCAAAAGGAAATGTACTCATTATCTGACTTACGTAACTGTCACTCCTCTGTACCTCAACTTTACAATAAAAATTTTAAAAATTAAAAAAGAAAAGCAGAAGCGTATTTGTCTCAGGGAGGCCGGGAGGCTAAGGGCACAGCACTTGTTCGGTGTGGCTGTATGCTGCCAAAGGCAAGGGCAGCAATCAGGGAGCACAAGGAGCCAGTCTCAATTGCGTACCAAACCCACCTTTGTGTTAGCCAACTCACACCTGTTCCGATGGCGTTATTTCATTCATGAGTGGGGAGCCCCATGACCTGATCTCCTCTCATGAGGCCCATCTCCCAAGACGGTGGTGCTGGAGATGAAATCTAACACCTAAACGTGAGGAGACACCTATGGCTCTTTAGAGGCGGCTCCTCTAGGCTCCATGTGACACCTCTTCTCTGCAGGCAGGTTCAACCCTGTTCACAGGCGTTCCCAGGGAGCTCGGGGTAGTGAGAGGCTGAGGTCGACTGTCTTCTGTTAGTCAGAGCATCACTAGGGTGGCTCTGATTCCAGGAGTGGACCAAGAGCCCGTTCCTCAGATGGAGGGATAAGGAAAGGGATAAGGAACAGCAAAACCCTGTGACCTTGCAATCTGGTGTGCCAGGTACTAGCACATCTCGGGGAGCGGACATGGCCATTCAGCCTTGCCCAAGGACTTCCACAGAGAAGCTCATGGCTGGGATTAGGAGGGAAAGACAGGCCCAGCAGACTGGCAAAGCAGTTATCAAAGGCAGCCAGGTCTGGCGCCTCAAGCCTGTAATCCTAGCTACTGAAGAGACTGAGATCTGAGGATTGTGGTTCAAATCCAGCCTGAGCATGACCATTTGTGAGACTCTTATCTCTAATTAGCTACCTGAAAACCAGAAGTGGAGCTATGGCTCAAAATGGTAGAGTGCTAAGCTTGTGCAGAACCCAGGGGCAGCACCAGGCCTTGAGTTCAGACATTGAGTTCAAGACCCACGATTAACCAGAAAAGAAAAAGAATTGTCAAAGGGAACCCCTGAGACAAGGTGGTAAGATGGTCACAAGTTCCAGGCCAGTCTGCCTCAACACACACACACATACACACACACACACACACACACACACACACACACACACACACACACACACACACATACCTTGAAACAGAGGGTAATCCCTTTCCTACTGTGCTTTTACAGCACTCCCACCCCCTCTCTTGTCTGTGGCCATCTGGCTAGGCAAAGTCTTGCTCCGGGGACACCCGAGTCTGGTCACAGAGCCTCTCCTCTCACCATCCCTGGCTGGCATGTGGGGGAGGAGCTGTAACTCTGCACCAAGGGTGAAGGCCATTGCTCTGCTCCTATTTGAAAACACTGATATGCAAGCTGGAAGCAGCCTGGCCTCACTACCTTCTGTCACACTTTCCCAGCCCCATGAGCCAGAAGTTTCCCACTCCTCTCTTTTCTCACCAGCAAGGCCGTTCTAGGAGGACACACCACGAGCTCCTGTGGCCCTGTCCCTAGGGCACTCTAGTCTTCCCCAGCAGACATTGCTTCTGAGCATTCCCCCTTTTCCTGCCTGCCAGGGTGCCCTGCTGACTCAGGCAGAGTCAGTTAAGTGAGGCTTCTGGAAAAACATGTTTTCCTGTTTTGTTTTGTTTATTAAAGAACTGGCATGCCTTTTGCCCTTCTTCTTTCTTCCTGTTGGGACATGAATGTGAGAGCAGGAAGTCCAGCTGCTATTTTGTAACCATAAGGAAAAAAGTCAGGAGCTACGGATGCCAGGTCAAAATGACAGAAGTAGCCTGGGGACCTGATAACTTACCTGAGCAGCTACATCAGCCTGTGTAAATCATTGTAAGTCACTTCAGGTCAGCCTTTCTGTTACCTGCAGCCAGTTCTTTACCAATACAGGAAGTGCCCTGTGTGCACGTGCACATGCATGTACTAATGTGCTAATTCGAGGGCTTGAACTCAGGGCCTGGGCTCTGTTCTTGAGCTTTTTGTCCTCAAGGCTGGTGCTGTGTTACTTGAACCACAGTTCTACTTCCGGCTTTTTGTTGGTTAATAGGAAACAAAAGTCTTACATACTTTCCTGCCTGTGTTGGCTTCAAAGAATGATCCTCAGATCTCAGCCTCCTGAGTAGCTAGGATTACAGGAATGAGCCCTGGTGCCTAGCTAAGAAGTTTGATTCTAAAGGAAAGTAACTTCACAGAAATGTAACTGAGAGAGCTGTAACCGTGTGGAGAATGCATGGTCCATTTGGGGCTGAAAGTTTCCGCCGGAGCTTGCCCTGGAGGAAGCTAAGCTAAGTCAGTGGCAGGGACTAGATGTCCTGCTAAACTGCTTCCACTCACATGGTTAAATCTCTGAGCCGGCCGCCATCTGGTATAAGTGCCACATTCCTCTGGGTCTCATTCACTACAAATGAAGAATGTTCTCAGGGCACGTCGTGGATGAAATGACTGAACGCTGTCTCCCGGCTGATGTCAACCAGTTGTCTATTTGTGGCGCTCGAGTTTGAACTCCGGGCTTACTCGCTTGCCAGGTGGATACTCTTCCATGTAAAGCCCCTCCACTAGCACTACTTGGTTCAAAGTCAGTGTTCAGATAGGGTTGTGCTTTTTGCTCTTGCCATTTTGGACAGCAATCCTCTTCCTACCTAAGGCCTGTCTAGGTTGGGCTGCTAGGTGCTCACTACCACTACCACGCCCCCTGGGCAGGCCCCAAACCTCAATTGTCTACCTGATTCTCCTGATCTTTACCTTTTGAATAGCTGAAACGATAGGCCTGCGCCATTGTGCCCAGCCTCAGGAGTTTTAATGTGAAAAACACAGTAGGGATCATAGAATTGGTGAAACATGGAATATATTACTTGCTTCCTTTTTTGTATTAACTGTCATCTCCAGGATTCCCAGCTGGCTCTGTGGAGTTGCATACCTATAGCTGGACTTTGCACAAGTGGGCTCTCTCCTTTGTTATTCTTTTTTTAAGAAAGAAACTTTTATTTATTTAATTGCCAGTTCTGGGCTTAAGCTCAGGGTCTAAGCACTGTCCTTGGACTTTCTCAAGGCTAGGACTCTACCACTTGAGCCTCAGCACCACTTCCGTTTTTTTTCTATGTATGTGGTACCGAGGAATTGAACCTGGGTCTTCGTGCACGCTAGGCAAGCACTCTACCACTAGGCCAAACTCCCGGCCCCTCTCTGTCTCATGCGTCTTCAGTTTGCTCTCCTGACCCTCACCTCATTTAGGGTGGGTGAACCCCAACTTGCACGTACACCAGATTCAATGGGCCTCATTCCCCCACCCCTAAACAAGTCTCTCCCCAGAACTAGCCTCCTCCTACGGTTCAAAATGAACCTTTTCCAGCCAAGCCTTTCTCAACACCTGGATGAGGGCCAAGAGTCAGGCTGGATCTGCCCAGCTCCGATATGGTGCTCTGAAACTCCCCGCCTCTTCCTCCAGGAAGAGAGCATGCCTGTGTGACTCTTCCACAAAACACACACACACACACACACACACACACACACACACACACGCACGCACACTTTCTTTCTTTTCTTGGTACTGGAATTTGAACTCAGAGCTTCATGTTTGTTTGTCTGGTCCTCTACCACTTGACCCATGCCTCCAGAGCAGCTTTTTTGTGGGTCATGGGGCTTGAACTCTGGGCCTGGGCACTGTCCCTGAGCTCTTCAACTCAAGGCTACTGCCCTACCCCTAGACCCACAGCCCCACTTCCCATTTTCTAGTAGTTAATTGGAGCTAAGAGTCTCAGGGTCTTTTGTGCCCAAGCTGGCTTTGAACCTTGATCTTCAGATCTTCAGGTCTTCAGCCTCCTGAGTAGCTAGGATTACAGGCATGAGCCACCACACCTAGCCAGACCAGCTTTGTGCTGGTTACTTTTGGGAATAAAATGCAAAGGACTTTTCTACAAAGGTTGGCCTTGAAACTTGACTTTTCAGATCACAGCCTCCAGAGTGGCTAGGATTACAGGAGTGAGCCACCGGTGCCCAAAGAGCAGACTTGTTGAGCTAGTATCTCCCAGGGAGACAGTCTTGCTTAACAAAACCATAGAGCTGCCGGGCTGTACAGTGGCACATGCTTAAGGTTCAGAACCACTGCAGGTGCCAAGAGCGCAAGTGAGGAGCCATCCGCAGTCCTGAGGGATGACAGGTATCATTATCCTCCTTTAAAGGTGGGGAAACTGAGGTACAGAGCTGTAGTGTCCAGCAGAGAGCAAAGCCCAGGTGGAGTAGCACCAGAGCTGGTCTTATCAGCCATGGTGCCTACCATGGCTGTCTGGTGACACATTTTACTTTTTCTCTAATGGCCTTGTCAAACCCACAGCCCCTGGCAGGACGGTTCTCAGGGTAGGTGAGAACACAGCCAGTTCCTTATGAAGGAAGAGTTAGCACACTCCTATAGAAGAATTGAAGACGGCTGCTAGCAGGTGGCTCATTGAGTGTGATGGGAACACCAAAGGAACACAGCGAGCGCCAGGCTTCAGACAATTCATAGAGGCTTCACAAGGGAGGTGGCTTTGAGCAGGGGTTTTGAAGGAAAGGTGGGAGTTCACTAGGTTGAGATGGGAAGATCCAGGAAGCAGGAGAGGAGCTGGGGAGGAGGCGGAGGCTGAGGAGCCTGGGGGAGGCAGAGCTGAGAAGGTAAAAAAAGAGCCCTGAGGGAGGAGGCTGTGTGCGCCATGGGGAAAGAGTCTGCTTGGCATGGCCAAGGTTTCATGGAGGACTGGGCTTGCTTTGCATTTCCTCCCTTCGTCCCTCCCTCCCTTCCTTTTTTCGTGCTACTCCTGGGCCTGGGGTGCTATCTCTGAGCTTTCGTGTTCAAGGCTAGGACTCTACCACTTTGAGCCACATCCCCACCTGTGGCTTGTGGGTGGTAAAGTGGAGATAATCACCTCATGGGCTGTGCTGCCATGGCCGGCTTCAGACTGAGATCCTCAGATCTCAGCGTCCAGAGTAGCTGGGATTACAGAGCTAGGCTGCCTTGCATTTTCTAAAGGGATCTGGGAGGGAGGAGAATGGCACCACAGGCACGTGTCCCATGAGCTCACACTCTCCTGCCATGACTGTAGAGGCGGGAAGAAGGGAGACCCAGCATGGACACCCATTTCTGTTTAGTGAGGAGAAACCTCTGTGCCCACAGAACTGTCCACAGCCAGGCCTTCCACGGGCCCCCTGGGAGGGCTCGGCCACCTCTTCTTCCTCCTCCTCCTCCTCCTCCTCCTCCTCCTCCTCCTCCCAGGCACCATCCCTCCACTTCCTCTGGGTGAAGCACTGGCTGCTCTTTCTCACAGATGCTCTTGCTTTTTTTTTTTCTTTCTTCCAAAGGAATTCTTCTATTTATGTTTTAGATTTCCAAAGAAGTGCACCCTTCTTCCAGAAAAAGAAAACATCCAAACACCCTAGAGATGGCCTTGATCTCTTTCTTTCCTAACTGTGGCTGAGACCCCGCGTGTGCCCCAGTCCTCATTCTTACTTCTTTGTGGGAAGGATCCCCAATATATTCTGGGTGGCAGTGAGTCCTTTTGGGATCTGGCAATGAGATACGCAAAAGCATCCTGTAGGACACTGAAGTGTGGGACTGCTGAAGGGAGATGACACGGCAAGGAGTGAGGGATTCTTCCTTTCTTCTTTCCAGTCTACAATGTGATAGCTGGAGCTTTGGCAGCCATACCAGATCAACTGTGAGGAAAGAAACCAGTGATCAGGATAGTATTCAAGTGGCTCCCCTGCCAGTGGTGGACTACTCACCTCTTATGTGATACAGACATTTACAGTCCTAATCTGTTATTAAATATTCTGCCATAATCAACAGAACCTAATCCTACATGCTGCGTCAACCATTATGACCTTTTCAGAGAACGTGGTTTGAAGTTGGTTGATTGAACAGAATGTGGTCAGCTGACCCCATGGAATCATCCAGAGGTGTTGTGAAGCTACCTGCTCCCTCTCAGGGATTCCAAGTGACAGTAATGCAGGTTTATTGGTGCTGAGACTTGAAATACGAAGTCTTGGTCATGACGTGCTGAGGCTCCTGAGCACAGTAGTTTCGCAAGGCCCTGGGGAAGCTGACAAAGGACAAGATAGATGTGGGTACTGGCAGGAGAAATAGGAGAGCGCCAAGGAGCTCAGCAGGGCAGGGAAGGGAAGAGTTGTACACAGCAGCGGCTGGGGAATAGCACAGTTCCCATCGGGCCTTGCTGCATACACTCCAGGCAATCCAGTCTCACACCACGTCCAGTTTCTCATGGGTAAGGCCCTCTCCTCTTTTCTTCTTAATTTCCCTCAACTTGAGTTTCTGTTTCTTATAACGAATCGATTTCTTGTAAATAATCTTCACCTCCCTGTCCCACGATTTCCTTTTTCATTTTCTAGTTTCCCCTTTAAATTGCCAGTGCTCCTGTGGTTCCCTTCCAGAGGAAGAGGCAGGCCAGACGGGAGGTCAGAGGAGAGAGGCCGAGACTGTGGAAATGGCTAGGAAGAGCTGGGGTTGCCTCATCTGGGCTGGGGCTCCTCCCTCTTCTGGGTTCTACAGAATTCCTGCAGAGGTGTTCCAGAGCTCAGGGGCATAACACAGAACATCAACAATGAGCCAAAATGAGCGTGGCTCCTCCACACTAGTATCTGTGGCCCAAACATAGCCTGGAAAAGTTCTAGATATTTCTATTGTACTCTAAGAAAGCATGGCATTTCTTTATTTTGCTGCCCTCAAACTTGCCACAATTACACTTTAGTTGATTCCCTCTCTCCCTCCCTTCCTTTCTCCTTCTCCCTCCCTTTTTTCCTCCTTCCCTCCCTCCCTCCCTTCCTCTCTCCTTCCTCTCTATTTCTTTTTACCAGGGTCTTGATCCTCCTGCCTCAGTCTCCTGAGTTGCTGAAATTATAGGTATGGCTACCACACAGGGCTAAACTTCAGTAGTTTTTTTCCCTCCCTCTCATATTCCAGACAACAAATTGTTAATAAAAGAATTTAAACTCACCATTCTTAGCTACCTTCCAAAATCAGTTGTCTTTCTCTTCTTCCTTCTTCTCTTAAATGGCTAAGCTTTCAAGACAGGCATTTGAAAACCCCGTGCCTTCAAAAATTCTTCCACAGCGAGCACCAAAGCCATGTTTTTATTTACTTAAACTTATTTATAGCCTTCCTCATCCCACTAGAGACTCATGGGGCATCCACACTTACTATATCATAGCTCTTCTCTCTCTCTCTCTCATCATGGGTTTTGAACTCAAGGCCTTGGCATTGCCCATGAGCTCCTCAACTCAAGGCTAGTGCTCTATCACACTGAGTCATAGCACCACTTCCTGTTTTCGGGTGGTTAATTGGAGATAAGAGTCTCATGGACTTTCCTTCCCTAAGATGGCAATCCCTTCCCAAATTTCCATCTTCAGATCTCAGCCTCCTGAGTAGCTAGGATTACAGGTGTGAACCACCAGAGCCTGGCTAACCTCTCTTTTTAAGTTAGTTTATCTAAGATATCTATAATAGAAAGCTGGTGGATACAACTAGATGCAGAGGGCTGGAAAAGTGACAATGACTAACAGGAGAGATCCTTTACCGTAGGCAAAGCGTTGTGCTCTGTGATTTTCTCGGATTAACCCATTCAGCCTGCGAGAGGCAACCTTGTTTCACTCAATCAGCGACACCATCAATTATGTGTTATTAAGAAAGAACAAGGAATCTGCCAAGTAAGGAGAAGATGCAGTAAGTAGTTAGGTTATGCTAGACTGTCAAAACATTTATCCCCAAATCTCAGTGGCTCAAAGGAGAAAGGCTTCTGTTCCTCTTCCTTAGATGGCCACGGTTTGCTGCACAGCTCTGAACGGTGTCCTGTGGGATCCAGGCCTTGAAGCAGCGCTGTGTGGAAGGGACTTGGCGGCTCCTGGTTAAGGGAGAACAGTCATGAACCAGTTGTGATTTAAACTTCAGCCCAGATGTGATGCATGCTACATCCCCCCGCATTCCTCCTTCCCATGTGTGGCCAGTAGTCTTCACCTAACACTAGATTCCTGGGGTGCTGGGGAAGCCCCCACATTTAGTAGCTCCTAAATTACCCTCCTATTTTTTTCTTTTTGTGCTGGTCTTGGGGCTTGAAGTTGGGTTCTGTCCCTCAGCTTTTGTGTTCAAGGCTATTGTTCTACCACTTGAAGTTTTTGCTGGTTAGAGAGAAGAATCTCACAGATGTTCCTGCCTGGCTGGCTTTGAATCACAATCCTCAGATCTCAGCCTCTTGACTAGCTAGGATTATAGGTATGAGCCACCAGTATCCAGATATTATTATTATTATTATTATTATTATTATTAGTTCCAGTATAGGTGCTTGAACTGAAGGTCTTGTACCTTCACTTGGCTTCTTCCACTCAAGGCTGTTGCTCTACCACTTGAACCACTGCTCCACTTTCGGCTTTTTGTTGGTTCATTAGATATGAATCTCGTGGGCTTTTCTGCCTGAGCTGGTTTTGAACTATGATCCTCAGATCACTGGCTCCTGAGCAGCTAGGATTACAGGTTCCTCCATTTCAGTTTTTTGGTGGCACTGGACACGGAACTGAGGGTCTCATGCATTCTAGTCAAGTTCTGTCCCAAAAGCTATACTACCCAGCCTATTCATCTGCTTTACAAACTTTTATTCAAATTGGTATTAAAGCATCTCAGGTCAGCCAGGGGTCAGAAGGAAGGGTGGGCAGAGGTCAGCTTGCTATCGGTGGAGAGAAAAAGGAGTGTGTTCGCAGGGTGTGAGCCCTTCCCAGACTGGGCCGGCCTTGGTCATAAATTGCCCCATAAAGAGATGACTATTTACTCTAGGCCTAGGCCTGAGGCCTGTGGGATAAGTCCAGAGGAGTGAGCTGGCCATTGGAATGTGGTGTGGGTGGGTGGAGGGGGGGAAGTGGCCACCAGCTTCCACTGAGTCACAGAGGGAGGACTGAGTGGGGGAGGGCAGCTGGCTCCACCTTGGTGCAACAGGAAGGAGTCGGGACAGGAAGAGCCAGGGCTGGGCTGGGGCAGGGCCAGGGAGTAGGGCTGGCCATGGGTTAAGCAGATCCCTGCACTGGTAGACAGGCCTGTGGCACCTCCATGGCTTTGTGAGAAGCTCTGGGATCCAGGTGGCCACTCGGGGGCCCCCAGAGCTGTAAATCAGGGTTGCTTGAAAGTATCCAGATTGCCTGTCTTTGTCTGCTTTGAACTTCAGATGCTGCTGGCCAGAGTCAAATTCACATCCTGAAAAGGTCTTTGGGGGACCTTCTGCTGCCATAGCTCCTTTCCCAGAGCGAGGCAAAGCTTTTAAAGACAGGGACAAAGAAAAGTAAAGGGTTAGAAGGAAGTAGAAAAAAACTAGAACCAGGGCTGGGAGTTTGGCCTAGTGGTAGAGTGGTTGCCTAGCATGCACGAAGACCAGGGCTTGACTCCTTGGTACCACATACATAGAAAAAAAAAAAAAAAAAGAAAACAGAAGTGGCGCTGAGGCTCAAGTGGTGGAGCGCTAGCCTTGAGAAAATCCAAGGACAGTGCTCAGGCCCTGAGCTCAAGCCCAGGACTGGCAAAAAAAAAAAAAAAAAAAAATAGAACTAGGTAGCTAGCTAGGGATGTGAGAACACACAAACATTGCCTACTGCCAGGGGCTTATGCTGCTTAGCCACATGTGAACCCAGTGTGCAGAGCTCACCAAGTTCTAGAAGGAGACCCAGCTCCCAGCCCCTGGAAGAAAAGGCTTGTCCAGAGAATCTTTCCAGTTAACTCCCAGCTTCCACACTGGTACTCCCAGCAGGCCCACCCCCAGGTCTGTCTGGCCACCATTCCTGCTCTTGCCTATCTGAAACTTTCTTTTATGTCTCCCTCTGTCTCCTCCCCATCCTTCAAGACCCCCCTCCTGAGTTACTTCAGCTTCTGTGCCTGGGCAAGCTGTCCATATGACTACCCAGGTGGGAACTGACCTGGCTCAGTTCAAAGGAACAAGGAAGGAGTGTTTTGTTTCCTGGAACCATCTGGCAGGTGGCTTTCCAGGGAAAAATCTCAGGGAGTCTGATTGGCTGGGCTGGACCCACCAGCTGCCCCGGGTGGTCCTGGTGGTAAAGTGCCAGAGTGGAACTGGAGGGGGAGGGAGTAGGAAGGCCTCCGACAGTCTGAGCCCCACAGATAATTACCATGATATAGTTGCTAATGGCCGCAGGTGTGAGTTAACCTTAGACCTCAGCATACTGCAATGAGCCTAAAGCATATGCTTGTAGCTTCCAACAAACAGAGCACAATGCATTTTTGGCTGGTGGTTTGACTATCTGTAAGGAAGGAATTGCTCACTATTACAAAGAAATCTATCTGTAAAATTCAAAGTGGATCCTCAGGATCTCTCAGGCTTTTTGGAAATGTGAAGCCATCAGAAGACAGTCAGACTTTTTGATGCAATTAAGACTAAGCATGGTAGGCTGGGGATGTAGTTTCGTGGTAGGGCACTTGCCTAGCATGCATAGGGGCTTGGGCTTGATCCCCAGCACTATAAAAATGAATACGGAAGCCAACAAAGAAGGAAAGCAAGAGCTATCCCAACAGAGGACAGAGGCAGGAGGAGCCAGAGTTGGAGGCCAGCTGGGCAAATAAGACCCTGCTTCAAACAAAACACAACAAAAAGTCACCATGATGGGAAGGCAGCTGTGGAGATACTAACACTCTGTCTTCAAACAGTCAATGCTGCTGGGGTACTTAATTCACTCTGCAATCCCAGCTACTCAGGAGGCTGAGACCTGAGAATTGTGGTTTGAAGAAAAAAAATCTGTGAAACTATTTCCATGTAACCACCAAAAAAGCAGGAAGTGGAGCTGTGGCTCAAGTGATAGAGCACCGCCTTGAGTGAAAAAGCTAAGGGACAATGCCCAGGCCCTGAGTTCAAGACTCAGTACTGGCACAAACACATACTTCAAAAACAAAGAGAAGAACTCCACAACATAATGGATCCATTCAAAGAGTGAAAATTTCTGTGCATTTCAAGCTTTGTAATAGCTCTTTTTGGTCAGTCTATCTATTCCCATCCGTCCCCACCCCCCACCACCACCCCACAACTGCCCTGTAGTAACTCCTAGGCTTGGAGCCAGGCTCTCTTCCTGACTCTCTCTTGAAAGAATGCTAGTCTACAGGTTTAAAACCCAACTAATTAGGGTCTGGGAGCTTAGCCTAATGGTAGAGTGCTTGCCTAGCATGCAGGAAGTCCTGGGTTTGATTCCCAGGTACCACATACTCAGAAAAAGCTGGAAGTGATGCTGCAGTGCAAATGGCAGATCACTAGCCTTAAGCAAAAAGTGCCCAAGGACAGTGCCCAGGCCCTGAGTTCAAGCCTCAGGATGATGGGCAAAAAAACCAAAAAACTCCCAACTAATTAGACTCTGCCCTTTGCCTCTTGACTCATCTGCCAGTCCAAATCCTCCAACAAACAGCACATATCAGAAAGAGTCCTGAGAGGTATGAAGATATCCTCTCATGTGCCATAAATGCCCTGATAGACCCTGACTTCACCCTCCAGAGTGGATCTGATTGTCCTATGGTTGGGCCTAGGTTGAGCATGTGACCCAGGCCTGGCCAATGAGAGGGAAGGAAAGCCCACTAGGCAATTTCTGAGTAATGTCCTTGTATCTAAGGGAAGCTCAAGAAGAAAGTCTGTCTTCTTGTTATAGACATTGTCTTGCCTGGAGGCAGCCATTTTGCCAGTAGTCCAAGGATAAAGGGATCTCTCCTGATACTGTTGAGCCACTGATCAACCTGCCCTACCTGGACACGACATCATACATACTGTTTAAGTTAGTTTGAATCGGTTTTCTGTTGCATGTCCTCCCAAATCTTCTCTGTGTTCCTGTTGGCTCTTGACATCCTTTCCCCTCCATACCCCGGTCTCTAGTGATGTCACTGGAAATGAGCTCCATGGCCCTTCTGTCTCTGTGCTTCCTGCTGTGCCTGTCCTTGTCATCTCCCTGTCCTCACATAGTATCTGACCTCTCTGTTCCTCTGGGCCGCTCTCTCCAGTCCTCACTGCCCACTCCAGCACCTTCACTCAGAAAACCCCAGCCATGGATCTGCCAATTCTGCTTTTGCTGTTCCTACTCTGAAGAGTCCCCCCACCCTCACCCCAGGAATTCTCTTTCCTCCAAGGGATCCCCAAACCTTTCATACTCCTAGACTTCTTTTACCGCAGTCTCCCTAATGTTGTGCCCTGCAGCATGAGGGGGTGGGGACAATTTCTCAGGTGGGATCCTTTGGACTGTGGCCTTTTAGTGGGGATCACTCCTCCAAGGGCCCATAGGGCGACTCTCTTGGCCTGCAGTTCCACATCTGTCCAGGAGGGGTCAGTAGCGAGCACAAGGTTCTGTAGGACGCAGCACTGAATGACCTGTGCTTAGCAGCCAGCCAGCCCCTGGGCAGATGTCCGAAGAAAACACGCTGGCCACAAAATTGGTCTTTCATTAGCACCTTTTTTGGCAGTCTCGGGAGGATTTAGGGCTGAAATGACTGGAAACAAAATTCCCCTCCCTCCCTTTGCTCCCCCTCTCCCCTTCCCCTACTGTTCCTCTTTCTGGGACAAGAAGACCCCCCCCCCTCGCCTAGCTAGGCTCAGAGGGTAAGAACAGAAGTCCGGGGATGGAAGACGGAAGGCCGGCCATCCATTTCCCCCTCTCCCGGCCCCAGCCCCCTGGACACCAGCCTGTAGGAGAATTGTCATGTTAATTACTCCTGGCACCCTGCCCCGGGGAGCCCCGCCCCAGGGTGACTCACCCTTTTCCTGCCAGGCCCCAGACGAGCAGGCGAAGGCCTGCTGGGCGTGCCCCTTAAGTGGCACGTGCCCCAGGAAATTCCTGGGGTGGTGCACGGCACGCCTGGGTGTGCACCCCGAAGTGGACTCCCTTCCAGCCTCTCTGAGCTTTATTGGGATGTTTCCAGCCCATGCCCGCCCCCAGCCCCCAGCCAGAGAAGAGCCACACGGAAGTGTGTGTGTGTGTGTGTGTGTGTGTGTGTGTGTGTTGTGTGTGAACTGACAATGTCATACTTACCATAAATCCTCAACCCAGTTTAAGATTAACCAGCAACAGTTTTTTATTCCCCTGGATTCTGGGGTTTTAGAACTAATAAAGAAACCTCATAGCACCCATGATTTCAGGGACCTCATTTTAATGAAGTAGGGAAAGGAAGGGAGAAGGAAGGAAAGAGGGGGAGAGGGAGGGAAGGAGGGAGGAGGGGCAAAAGGTAGCTAGGCTAGTGACCGCTCCCTCCAGGGATCCTCTCCCAGTGAGTGCAGCCATTCTCTGTGTGGTGGGGTGGGTGGGGGATGGGGTGGCAGCTGGCTCTGTCTGCTCCCTTCTGTGGATAAATCCACCCAGAGCTCTTCCTTCCTGGGTTTTGCCTAGGGGTAGCGGTAATGCCTGGCCCGTGGTAGCTTTTATTTGGGGGGGGGGGGGTTGAGGTGGTGTCTCAAAATAAAACCTGATGCTTAGCAGACTTGAGGGCATTGTTCAGGAACATGGAAATGGCTTGGCATGGTCTTGGTCTTTAGAATAAAGGGGAGGAGCTGAACTGGGAGCTGTCTGACGGTGAGCTGGAGCTTTCTTTTCATCATTTAAACAGCTACTGCAGTGAGTGCTGTAGCTTCATTTGTTCTTTCTTCATTGATATTCATTAGATATTAAAAATATCTAATTATGCTAACTCATTCGAAGAAGCTTGAATTTTCTTGCCAAAGTGTGAATTAGTGTCCAGTAACTCTGAGCCTGTCCACTTCCCTTTTAATTTAGAGATACTGTAAGGCTGGTTGCTGAAGGTTCCTGTTGCCAAAAACTCTTTCATTTCTGAAGCCTTCCAGCCAAATTCAATGAAAAACATGGCCATAAATACTCTTTCCAACAACTCCCCAGACCATCGTCACAAAGCTTTTAGACTGCATTTACGTGGGGCTCCCAAGCCAAAATCATGTGGCTCATGCATCCCTCTGGGTATCTCCCACTACCTGCCTTACTGGACTCCCCCTTCTTGGCACTCCTGGACTGGCCCTGGTGGTCGTGACTTCCTGCAGCCCATTTCCTGCAAAATTTCACATCTTAGGTTTACTGCTTACCAGTGATGATGCTCTGACCTCAGGGAGAAGCTGAAGCCTTGAATGCTGGGCTCTTGGCATGGAGGTCTGGCTGCTGGGGTCTGCAGCTTAGGCTGAGCTGATGATAGCACAGCGATGCTGGTGGCTGTAGGGTAGATTTACTGTTGAATTTAGTGGGGTGTAGGGAGGAAAGTCCTGGAAAGACATAAGGACCTTCTCCTCGACACAGGAATGCCCTTTAGTCCCTGGGAATGAGGAGTTAGCTATTTGCTAGTTTTTGAGTTATACTCAAACCCCCAGTACACAGCCTGATGACTCTGTCATATGTGTCTACTGGTATTATCTCCTAGGTCAAGATAAGGAACACTGCCAGCCCCTGTGAGGGGTGCCAGCTCCCTTTTTCTAAAGGGAACAGGTGCTTCTCCCTTTATCCTAAGAATCCAAGCTTCTGTCTCTGTCCTATCAGTGAGAGCGACAAAGTCAGACCAGCAAAGAAGAGAGCCCAGAAGGCAACAGCATGCTGAGAACCCCTTACTCTGTGAAGAGGAGCTGAAGACTGTGTGGAGCCAGGTTCAGGAGCCACCTTACCAGAAGCTTAGTAGCTTTATGCAGAAATGAGTGCCAAAGAAAAGGACTTTGAGCTCTTGGGCAGCAAGTTCTGGACAATAGATACAAGGAGGGCTGCTGGAGGCTTCTTACTCAGTGACTTCTTGTCAGGGAGGTTGACAGGGATCTCACTGTCTCTGGTGATTAGCTTCTGTCTTTCCTGGTACAGAGCAGAGGGAACTGTACACCTCAAGCAAGTTTGAGGTTGTCCTGAACTATAAAGCCCAGACACAAAGAAATCAGCCAACCACTTGCCTGGCTCGGTGACTCATGCCTGTAATCCTAGCTACTCAGGAGGCTGAGATCTGAGGATCACAGTTCAAAGCCAGTCCAGGCACTAAAGTCTTATCTCTAATTAACAACTAGAAAACCAGAAGTGGTGCTGTGGCTGAAGGGGTAGAGTGGTAGCCTTGAGCCAGGCTCAGAATTCAAGCTTCACAACTGACCAAAAAAAAAAAAAAAAAAAGGAAATCAACCAACTAACAATAGCAACAAAAAAGACTTGTAAAATGACTCACCTGAAAGGGAGTAAGAGATGTATTTGGAAAGATAGACTTTTTCTTTTCTTTTTTTTTTTTTTGGTACTGGAGTTAGAACGCAGCACTTCACACATGTTAAGCAGATAATCTACTGCTTAAGCTTTATCTCCAGCCCTTTTTGCTTTGGTTATTTTGGAGATAAGGTCTTGGTTTTTATCCATGCCTGTCTGGACCATGAGCCCTTATTCATGCTTTCCACATAGCTGGGATGACAAATGTATGCCATTATAGAGCTATTGGTTTGAGAGAAGGTTAACATGACCTTGTCTCAAGAAAGAGGCAGAGGATGGCTGTTCACACCAGTAACCCCAGCTATGCGATAGCTGTTGACATCTCTGTCATCGTTTCTACCACGTTAGCCCCCCTAAGTCCCACCTATGAAGCTCTTGGACCTATTTACAAACTGGCCACCTTTCTTCTTTGACCTCAACTCGGTATATGAAAAGTGGTGGGCTAGGGGCCGGGAGTTTGGCCTAGTGGTAGAGTGCTTGCCTAGCATGCATGAAGACCCGGGTTCGATTTCTCGGTACCACATACATAGAAAAAAGCCAGAAATGGTGCTGAGGCTCAAGGGGTAGAGCTCTAGCCTTGAGAAAGTCCAAGGACAGTGCTCAGGCCCTGAGCTCAAGCCCAGGACTGGCAAAAAAAAAAAAAAAAGAAAAGAAAAGAAAAGTGGTGGGCTTGTGTCTCACACAGAATGTGTTGAACCCTTTCTCCAGGGCAGGGAGACAGGGTTAGCCTTTCCAGTGACCTGACAAACCAGGGTCAACCTGGGGACTGACAGAACCTGGCAGAATCAAGAAGATCTGTCCCCAGATGACTTCCTGTCCCAATCAAGCCCTGGAGCTGTGCATCAATGAAGCTGATGCTTCTCCAGCTGACCAGGCAGGCGTTGTACCACGATCACAAGCCCACAAGACAACAGGGACTGGCCTGGTACCGTGCCTGAGCCAAGAATGGTATATGGTGCCAGGATACAGAGGCACTGTTGCTATACAGGCTGAGGAGAGGTCTACTTCACACTCCTGCTTGAGTGTGTGTGTGTGTGTGTGTGTGTGTGTGTGTGTGTGTGTGTGTGTGTGTGTGCTGATCTTGGAACACAAGGCCTGAGTACTGTCCCTAAGCTTTTTGGTTCAATAATAGTGCTCTCCACTTAGCCACAGCTCCGCTTTTCACTTTTTGGTGGTGCATTAGAGATAAGAGTCTCATAGACTTGCCTACCAGGGCTGGCTTTGAGCAACGACAGTCAGATCTCAGCCTCCTGAGTATCTAGGATTACAGTCGTGAGCCACCATCACCTCTCTGAAAGGGAGAAGAGTGGCACTCTCTGTAATGAGGCCCTCAAGGGAGGAGGCCTGAAGTGACCCAGGATCCCAGTGTCAGTGTTCCGGACTGAGACCTCAGCTGTGCCAACATCCACTGTGATGTCTCAGTAGATGCCTGTGTGAGTTCCAGGTGCCTGAGGGACCGTCTGTGCTCGGGGCAAGAGGAAGCCAGGCTTGGGCAGAAGAACTAGGAGTCTAAAGCAAACAGTTGAGTTGTTATGCAAATAGATCCTGCTAGGGTCTTCAGTCTGAATACATCTTGAGAAATTCTGATTCACAGATAACCTTCAAATTGCCCGTCTAAACGATGGAGATGAGTTTTCAGAGAAGCTTCCTGTCTGTCTGTTTCCCAGGGCTGCTGCTGATTTCATTTTGCTTTCCCCACCCCCGAGTCCCCGTCCTTCTCTGTGGAATGGGTGCTGCCTCTGCTGTGGAGCAAGGCCAGCCTCTGGGAGCAGGAAAGCCTCTGCACTGCAAGCCCTGGAGCAAGGAATCAGAGTCCTCTGGGCAGTGTAGCCTCTGGCTGTCATGAAGCAGTTCTTGTCCCAAAGCTGATAGATGGGAGGAGAAAAGTAAATCAGGCCCTTCCTGTTGGCAGCCAAGACTGGTCAGCCCTGTCTGCAGTCTCTGCCTTCTCCAGAACACATGGAAGTCAAGTCTTCTCTAGTGACAGCCATAGAAGCTAGACACCCAGGGGTGGCGGCCTTCCTTCCTCACAGCACATGTGGGCCCTCTGCACAGGACACAGGAATGGAGCTCAGCACTCTGGGCAAACATGGTGACTTGGTGCCTTGGGACCTTCTGTCCCTCCAAGAGGCTCTGCCCCCATTGGTGGAAGCCACCCTCTTATGCCCCAGAGAGAATACGTGCACCAGTCTTCTGCCAGTAGAGGATAATCATCTAAGATCAAGAATCAAGGCTCCCAAATAAAGCAGTACAGGGGTTCCGGACACTGAGGAAGCTGTCCTTGTGGAGTGGCATTGTGGCTCTATTAAACTACTTCTTTATCATTCTACAACGGTGGCATTGTTTTCAAAATCAGCAGAAATGAACAGGCCTCTATGGATTATTATTATTGTTTTGCCAGTCCTGAGGGTTTGAACTCAGGGCCTACTGCACTGTCCCTGAGCCTCTTTGTGCTCAAGGTTAGTGCTTTACCACTTGAGCCACAGCACCACTTCCAGCTTTTTTTTCTTGGGGCTTGAACTCAGAGCCTGAGCACTGTCCTTAGGCTTTCCTCAAGGTTAGTGCTCTACTACGTGAGCCACGGCACCATTTCCAGCTTTTTCTATGTATGTGGTATGAAGGAATCAAATCGGGGTCTTTATGCATGCTAGGCAAGTCCTCTACCACTAGGCCAAACTCCTAGCCCCAACTTCCAGCTTTTTCTGAATAGTTTATTGTCGAGAGAGTTGCATGGGGGCTTTTCTGCCAGGGCTAGAGGTGTGGGTCATAGGCACCCAGCTTTAATGAGATCATTTTAAATGTGTTGATATGTTTAGTTGATGTGACTACAGTAAGATAATAGAACTACTAAGACCTGCCTTTTACAGAGGAACAAACTCGCCCCTAGAAAAGTTAAATATAGTTCCTAATTGATTTCTTCCCTTGCCCTATCCCAAGCTTTGTCTAAGGCCCTGAGTAGAAAGGGCACCCAGGCCTCAGGGCTGTCGATATTCATATCTGTCAGGACACTGCAGAATCAAGGTTGTCATTTCAGCAGCACCTGTCTTAGAGTGTTTCTCCCAGCTCATCTCAAAACCACCCCTCTCTTAGTAACCTCAAGACCAGAGCCAACACTTCGTTCTGGCCCAGTAGTCTTTATGCCCGAGCTCTCCTAAGGACAAGTCCTGGCCTTGGAGCCAGAAGGTACCTGTGTCCTCTGCTCTCCCATTGTCCTCTCTCTCTCCTCTCCCCTCCCTGTGGCCAGCACAGTGCAAGGCCTCTCCTCAAACATCTGCTAACCTGCTGCCCATCTCTTCTCTCCTCCATTCACTGTCTTAATAATCCCAGATACCTAGAGATAAGGAGCTCTTCTTGTTGCTTTTCAGTTCTATTAACTATGGCACAAACTGGATGCAGTTTGACTATTTCTGATGTGATTGAATGTTTGCAGTTCAAAAGGCCTGATCCTGAGCCACAGCAAACTGTGTTGCTGCTTTTCTGTCTGATCACTTGCTCTTCCCCAAGGCAGGAAAGGTAAGGAACACTGAACTGACCAAATGCAGTCAATACAACAGCATCAGAAGAATTTTTAAAGCCAGTCACTGCTGGAATCCTAGTTACTCAGGAGGCTAAGATCTGATGATCACAGTTCAAAGCCAGCCTGGGCAGGAAAGTCCATGAGACTCTTAGCTCAAATTAATCACTAAAAAGCCAGAAGTGGAGCTGCAGTTCAAGAGATAGAATGCTAGAGCTTAGAAACAGCTCCAGATCCTGACTTCAAGTCCTAGGACTAGCATACAGACAGACAGACAGATGGACAGACAGACAGACAGACAGACACACACACACACACACACACACACACACACACACACACTTTAAAAACATCCAAAGTCTGTTCCTATTACAGTACCATTTAATTCCTCATGTCCACCCTGCGGTAGAAGTGTCATTGCTGCTTCCATTTAGAGGAAAGATAGCTTAGGATGCTCGGTTAGGACACTGTGGGGTATTATAGATGAAATAATTGATTTTTGGAGGGTTAATTGTGGGGCTTGAACTCAGGGCCTAGACACTATCCCTGAGTTTTTTTTGTTCAAGGCTAGTGCTGTGCTGCTTCGAGGCATAGCACCACATCTGGTTTTCTGGCAGTTAATTGGAGGTCAGAGGCTCATAGACTTTCTTGATTAGGCTGGATTTGAACTGTGATCCTCAGATCTCAGCTTCCTGAAATCTGAGCTCACAGGCATAAGCTACCAGCACTTCTTTTTTAAAAAGTCTCGGGGAATGTTTTACTTGTGGGATGACTTTGAACTGTGATCCGCAGATCCCGCCTTCTGGGTACCTAGGTCTATAGGTCTGTGCCTAATGTATGACACACCCCAGCCCCAAGATCACTGTTGAATTGGCAAAAAATTAGAAAAAGGTACTGCTATTTCATTTCAGGGCCAACAACAACCCAAATATTACACTGACAAAAACTGAAAGCACACTTGAAATTTGCAAGTAAGCCTGTTACTTGGAAATGGATCATATAAAAGACTCAAGAACTTTCCTCTTAATTAAGAGAGACTCCCACTTGGAATCCTTTCTAATGATTCACTTATTAGAAAAATCCCCTTGTTTACCAACAGTGTAAATGTGAAACGTACTTAATCTTTCAATAATATTGATTGAGCCATTTTGATGCCCCAGCATAAAGAGTGATTAGATTTTTAATTCTCGAGTTGGCATCAGGCAGGCTCATTTAGCTGTCTCTTCCCTCAGCTTGAACATCTTTCCTAGCCCCCCAACTTTGCCCGTGAAGTTGATTATTTGCTGGGCACTGGTGGAATGCTGGTACTGTGTGGGCATGGAGAAGAGGTAGCTAGGATTACAGGTGTGAGCCACCAGTAACCAGTAGTATTGTCTTTATTGGATTCCAAGGTGATTGCAAAATGACTTGCAGAGAGAAAGGCTTAACTCAGAGAAACACATATGCACAGCATGGAAGCAGAGATGCCAGACTTTATCCTGCTTTTAGTTCATTCATAATCTTAGCAAAGGCCACTTTTAAGTAAGTACCTCTTACACTTCTGTTAAGGAAATGTCTGGCTCAGGGCAGGTACCAATTAAAAGTTTAAGGCATGAGCTGGATTCTGGGGAAGCAGAAGTCAGGAGGATTGTGGTTTGAGGCCAGCCCAGCCAAAAAT
>NC_143515.1:39469076-39504076 GCF_031878675.1 Megascapheus bottae
TGACCACATCAAGTCACATGGTCACAGCCAACATCAATGGCATGGAAAGTATACTGTTCTCCTAGCAAGACAGGGAAGAGGAGAGAATATCTACCCCAAATGAGGTAAAGTACTCCCTTAGCAGGGTGATTGAAAAGCTTCTGTATCTGTAACTGAAGTAGTATAATCATCATTTATTGAATGCTTCCCATATGACAGCACTGTTTCAAGTGCTTCCTAGGTTTCCTGCATAAACAAGCCTCAAAACCAATGGCTTAGAGCCACTGACTTACAATTCTTGAGTCAGGGATGTGGTGGTTCTGCTTTGCAAGCATTAGCTACATTGTTTTCCTGGCTGGGTTCAGTGGTGGGTGAGCTGGGCTGGACTGAACAAGAAGGCCTGGTTCACACATGCAGCAGCTTGGTGTTCCTCAAGCTACCAGCTTGGGCTTTCTCACAGCATGGCGACTCACCGCATCTGGACTTCTACCTGACAGTTGACTTCCAGAAGGGGTGTTTGTCTTGCACTCTATTTTCTGTTAACAGTTGCTTGCATTGCTTGGTTTGTGTTTCTCTTTTACCTTCAGAGCTACCAATGATTAGTCCTGCATCATTGGACTCCGACTGTCCTGTCGCCCTCTCTTGTCTTCCTCCATAGCCAAGGATGCTTATGTTACATGGGTCCTTCCCGGACAATCTAGGCTACTATTCCTATCTAAGGCCAGCATATTAGCAACTTAATGCCATCGACAGCTGTAATTTCTCTGTGTTATGTGGTATGATCGTTAAGGGGAGCAGAGACTGGCGCCATCCTGAATGCCTAAGAGTTCCCCGCCCCATTTTGGAAGGTGGACAATGGTACAGCCCAGCCACCTTTGCCCTTCTAGGGAGGGGCAACCTTCTCCCCACCCCCCATGAGGAGGGATATCCGCTTGGGTGGAGGGGGGGGCTGCTTTGTGTGGAGACCTTCCCAATTTGCTCGCCAACTCCAACTAAGGTGATAGGTACATTCAAACACTAGGCTGTAACCCTATTGGCTACCTGCGTGTGGCCGGAGCTGGCTATGTCCCTCTGTGTATGTAACTATCCCATTGGCCACCTGTGTGTGGCCTGGTTCGACTGCATGGAATTTCCCCTTAAAAACCCAGCGTGAGGCTCGGGGTCACAGTGTCAGCACTGTGTCCCTGGCTGGTCAGTTCACCATCTCCTTCCCCAACAAATTCACCTTTTTATATGAGACTGTCTCTGCATGATGGACTCTGGTGGGATGTGGAATCCCCATAACAATCGTATATGCACAGACTCTAGGGATTAGACTGTGGGCATCTTTGGTGGCCAATCCCCCTTGTATCACATGGTCAAAGGCAGTGATAAAGACAATACTGGCTCCAAGGGAGGGTGGCAGGCTCTACTATTTGGATGGGGGGGAGGGGGGAGGAGCAAAGCCCTCATGGTCCTCTGTAGCCCACCATGGCATGTACTAACCCATGTAATCTTCACACAATCATCTAAAGGAGTACAGCATCGTGCATATTTTTAGCAAGGAGTAAGCATAGAGATTTTATGATCTTGGTCAGACAGTTGGTAGGCAGGAGAGCTGGGTATCAAATCTAGGCAGTTTGGCAGTTAAGCTGCCTGTGCCAGGCATACCTGGTCCTCCTTCTCCCTGAATCTCATGTCTTCAGTCCCTTATGGGCAGGAAACACCCATACCCAAATACATAAAAGCACCCACATACACAAGGCTATGGTAAAGCTGCCTTAATAAATGGGATTCCGGAATGATACCCATGTAAGTGCACATAAATTCAGTTTGAGTTTTCTGTCTGTATCTTGTTTCCTTGTAAAGGTTATTTCATGATTTCTCTCTATCTGAGTTGAGACCCGTTCATAGAACAGCCACCTAGCTGCTTCACTCTTTTGGCATTTGGATTCAAATCCACTTCTGACTGCTGTGCCCAAAGGAAACAACATCTAAAATTAGTATCTTACCAAAACAAACATACACAAATTTAGGTGGACTATGAAATCAAATTGTGTGTGTGTGTGTGTTGGCAGTAGTGCTGGCAATGGGAATCCAGGGCTCACTACCAGTGAGCTATATCCCCAGCCTCAAATAGGTCTGAGTATTTCCTCCATCCATTCACTGAATAAGTAACTAGGTGCCCAGCACTCGAGTATAATCATGGGTGTGACACATTAGTCTAAAAAAAGTCATTTGGTTTGGATTAAGTTCTATACTTCCCAGAATCTGGGGAGCAGGGGGAGTCTGGAATGAACACATGCTTCCAGACTGAAGTGGACACAAGCCTTGCAAACAATAATGCCGTCAGATTCTTTTGCTGTACTTGTTCTGTTAGCCTCAGTGCTGGACACAGAGAACAAAGATAAATGAACTAAATGGGAACTGTCTTTAAGAAGCCCGTGCTTATGAACTAGATAATAGCAGCGGGAATCTATAGTCCCAGTTACTCACGAGGCTGAGGCAGGATGATCCTCTGAGCCCAGGAATTCAAGCCCAGCCCGGGTTCCATAGCAAGACCTCATCTCTAAACTTCAACAACAAAAGCCTGTGGTTCATTGCTGCCCATACTTTATACCTGGGCATGTAAAGTCTGGAGATATTAACCACTATATTTGTTGCCAAAAAGCAGTGGTTCCCCCAAACACATGTCAAAACAAAATTCATGGTCAGAATAGAAGGGGTTATTTTATTTGTGGGTTTTTGCTGCTTCTGTTAAGTCATACCAGTGCTTTCTAAATTAGTTTTCATTAAACAACCATGGTTTAGTTTGAGAAACCCATGAGCCTAAAATTGCTTCGATTCATGCTAGATACAAAAGGAGGCAAGATAGTCTAACACACATTTGTTAGTTTTTCCTGGGGTGTGACTTACATGTGCAGTGCTGAAAGTTGCTATAAACAAGCCTTCTATGATTACATTTAAAAAGCAGCACAATGAGTTGTTCTGTCAGAGGAACCAGAGAAAGCCATTGACTACTGCTATTGAATGGATATTTTGTGGTCTCATGTCAAATTTCCAGTGACAGCATCCTACTTGGAACCTAAGAGGATCCCCCCAATCCAGATGGAGGGAGAATGTCTTCAGAATGGTGCGGATGACCAAGAGGCTGATGACTGGGAAGCACGTGGAGGCTTTGATCTCTTTTATGAAGTCAGAGAGTGGGAAAAAGTCGTTCTTCTATGTAGATTGGTCATATTGTATGACTGATATTATACATATATGTGTAACTAAGCTTAGAGACTTAATAAGTAATAACAATTTCATCTGAAAAATTTGTTGCTGTTGTTTCTTTGTTTGTTTTTCTGAATAGGATCTCACTATGCATCCCAGACTGGCCTCGAACTGGTGATCCTCCCCCTTAGGCCCCTGAATTGCTGGGATTATATGTTCATAACCATAGCTAGCTCATAGACAATTATGTGTAATCAAAATGACCAAGATATTGTGAGATGATTTTTCATATTGGAAGGCTACCTTACCAATTTCTATTTGATCTTTTCCCAAAGTCAGACAGGTAGGAGAGGGATAACCAAATCTAGGTACCATTAGAACTGTAATCCTAGCTACTCAGGAGGCTGAGATCTGAGGATCGCATTTCAAAGCCAGCCTGGGCAGAAAAGTCCCCATGAGACTCTTATTTCCAATTAACCACCAGAAAACTGGAAGTGGGGCTTTAGCTCAAAGTGGTAGAACACTGGTCTTGAGCTAAAGAGCTCAGGGACAGAGCCTAGGCCCTGAGTTCAAGCCTCCTGACCATCACCATCAACAACAAAATAAAAAGACACTTATTTTTCTAAACCTAACCCCAATGGCTGTGTGTACCATTGTCTAACTATTTCAATCCATTTCAGCTTAGAGGATTTAGTGAGCTGTCAGTACAGTGGAGGAATTGTTTTTCCAAGTCTGTAAATCACTTTTAGTTCTGAACTGAAAGAGAAGAGTCTGACTTGTAAAAGGAGACAAAGGAAAGAGAAGTTTTGACTTAAGAGCAAGAACAGATTTAGATTTCGCAGTCATTCTTGTTATGGCATCGATCCTCCTTGTTCTCATCTTTATTTTTTAAGAAGGATCTGAAATGTTGAAGTCTTAATTCTCAACAAGATGGCTACAGGGAGAAAAAAACATGTCATTTCCATTCTTCTGGCTTTAAAATTGTAGACAAACAAATCCTATTAATTCGTGTGTGTGTGGAGGGGAACTATTTGGGCTTTACCCTTTATTCTTTTTTTTTAATACATTTATTTATTTATTTTTCTTTTTTTTATTGTAATTAGTAAAAGGGTTACATGATATTTGCCAGATAGAAGGTGCATTTACCCTTTATTCTTTCTAGTAATATCATGTGGATTTTATATGAATATTATCTTTAATTAGAAAAAATAGTAAATATTTATTTTTAAAACACAAAATTATTAAATCAAAGAATTTCAATTTTGGCTAGATAGGATGACATACACCTGGCATCTCCTAAGTCAGAACACTGAAGCAGGAGGGTGCCAGGTTTCATTTATAACAAAAAAGAAGCTGGGTACTGATGGTTCACATCTATAATTTGAACATTGTGATTTAAGTCCTAATTCTAGTGTGCACACACACCTTACCACACAAAGTACATTTAAAAGAAATGATTTTACTTGCAAGATTTGCGTTGAGCCTGCCTCTCATTTACCTGCTTTCCTTGTTATTAATCTAGGTTGCTATTGATTGGACATGTTTGATCATATCTCCAGATTATTATTATTATTATTATTTTGCAGTGCTAGGATTAGGCTAGTACCCTGCCACTGAGCTCCAGCCCCAGCCTTGTATTCTTGGGGTTTCATCTCTAGTGTGATAATGTTGAATGACAGAGCTTTAAGAGGCAGCCTGGTGAAATGGAGCGAAGTTATGGAGCTCCACCCTCAAGCATGGATTCATGCTGGTCTCTCATGAATTAGATAGCACACTAGTGAGTTAGTTCTCCAAGAATGGTTCATTACAAAGAAAGAACATGCCAGGCTCTTCTCCAGCTTCTTGCTTCCTCTTAAATGTTCTCTTCCTCTTTCTCACTCATTCCCACCATCATGCCATTCTCCACGCAGAAGTTCTCACCAGAGACAGGGAGATGCAGGTGCCATGATTTGGAACTCCAAAATGTGAGATCAATAAATGTAGCTTCTTTATAAAGTACCCAATATCGGGCACTTTATTCTAACAAAGGAAAATGAACATAAGCCAAGAGAGCCAAAGCAGCCACCTGTAGGTAACACATATGAAGCTTCTCTCCTTCGGGATCTGTCAGAGAACTAGGCATGAAAGGAAAGGCACAGACATACTGTCATGGCTTATGCTATGTGCCAACCTGACTGGCTTAGGGCTGCCCAGTTGTTTGGCCAAAGCTTATTTCCAGGGGTGTCTATGAAGGGTTCATCTCTGCAGATGAGAGTGGCATTGGAGTTCGTGGACTCCACAAAGCAGACTTCCCTGCTGTGAGGAAGCAGAGCCCATCTGTTAAGAATCTAAACAGAACAAAAGGTAGAAGAAGAGAGAATTCAAGACCGCCCTGACCCCCTGCTTTTATCTGCCTGACTGAACTGACATCAGTCTTCTCCTATCCTGAGGCTGAGTTTTCCTCCATGGTCTCCCTGCTTTTTAGGCCTTTGTACTTGAACTAAATTTCACTCTGAACTCTCCTGGGTCTTCTGCTCACAAATGGCAGAACGTAGGACTTTAATCAACTTCCACAATCACCTAAGCCAATTCCTCACAATCTCTCTCTCTCTCTCTCTCTCTCTCTCTCTCTCTCTCTCTCTCTCTCTCTCTCTCTCTCTCTCTCTCTCTCTCTCACACACACACACACACACACACACACACATCATACACACAAAGTATTATATCTGATAGTTTATGTTCTCTGGAGAACCCTAATACAAATGTCAAAGAGAACTTGTGCTGTGTGTTTTTGGTGTGTGTACTGTGTATTCAATAACTAACCTCTCTCTCTGAGGTTTCCTTTCTTTTCTTTTCTTTTCTTTTTTTCTCCTTTTTGTCGGTTGTGGGGCTTGAACTCTGGGCCTGGATTCTGTCCTTGAGCTGAAGAGCTCTAGCACTTGAGCCACAGTGCCACTCCCTCTGAGGTTTCCTTTCTAAGGCCACATTCGTTCAGGCCTATTGGGAGACTAAATACTCTGTAAAGTAAGATAGGAGACTCTCCATCCCTCTTGGCACACATGCAGTCTCTAGGCTGGAGAATGCACATCTATAAAACAAGTAATTAGATCCATGGGGGGTGGGGGGAGAAAGTAATCTCACTAATGGAGACAGACAGGACTGTATTCAGGTCCTGGATGCTCGCTGCTGGCAAGTAGGAGCCTCTGTCTCTTCATGTCAAAGTGAGGCGTCATTGCTCCATCTTGCAATGACTATAATCTGGTTATGAAGATAAAATATAATGTATGCTCTGTACTGTACAATATTTACTTGTTCATCCTATATACTAAACAAGGGATAGTAACTCTAATCACAACAATGGCCATTGTATATGTGAAAGGCCCCATTTTTCTAGAAAGTATAAAGCTTGTCAGTCATGGTGGCAATGCTTATAATCCTAGCACGGAGGGAGGCAGAGGCAGGAGGATCCTGAGTTGGAGCTCAAGGCACTAAATCAGATCCTGTCTCAAGAACACCTCTCCCCACTCAGTTCTGGTGATCCAGTCCAGAGCATATGCATGCTACACAAATGCTCTATCATTGAGACACATCCTGCACCCTAAAACTCTCTCTCTCTCTCTCTCTCTCTCTCTCTCTCTCTCTCTCTCTCTCTCTCTCTCTCTCTCTCTCTCTCTCTCTCTCTCTCTCTCTCAATAGGGGTTTGGTGTGATAGAGTGCTTGCTTAGCATGCACAAAGACCTGGGTTTGATTCCTTGGTATCACATACATAGAAAAAGCTGGAAGTGGTGCTGTGGCTCAAGTGGTTGAGCTCTAGCCTTGAGAAAGCCCAACAACAGTGCTCAGGCCCTTAGTTCAAGCAAAAATAAAAAGGAAAAAAAAAAGAAAGAGAGAGAAAAATGGAAAGGGGGGGCTGGGCCTGCTGGGTAGAACTTATAGAATCAAAACCCCAAACAGCACCAGTAATCTCAATTAGTGAAAAGGCTGAAACGGGAGAATTGTTTGGGTCCAGGAGTTCAAGACCAGTCTTAGCAATACAGGTAGGGAGACCATGTCTCAAAGCAAAGTAAGACATGCCTAGATGTGATGCTTCATCCTAGAATCCTAGCTTTTCAGGAGCTAAGACAGAATTGAAAGTAGGGCATCAACCTGTGCTACATAGTGAGAACTAGTATCAAAACAACTCAAAAAGTAAAATAAAATAAACCCCAAACAAAATTGTTTTAAAGACCTCTGCCCTTCTGAGCCCTATACTCACTCACCTTTAAGCCATGTGATCTAAGCATAAGTAGCAAAGACACCTGTGGTGTGGAGCTGAGTCCATGCTGGCCTCACTTAGGTGTTGATAGCACGGCTGCTCTCTTTTCAATGCAAATAATGGATTAACATGAACAATCCATTCTCCAATCACTTCAGATAATAAATATTTATCAGATTTGCTACTCAGGTTCAACTAGGAGTGATGTAGGAGTGGAGAGAGAACATTTCCCCTCCCCCGCTCCCCCCAAGCTCAAGTAAGTCTTCATGCCAGCTAAATCCAAGGCAGGTCTCAGATGAGTGGTGCTCACAGTGGAACTAAATGATGAACCTATATGAAAACACATGCCTGGCTCTACACACATCTACAGATGGAACTCAAGAAAATGCCCCTCCCGGCCCCAAATACCAACTCCCCTGCAGTTTCTTGGCAGAGTGCAACTGGAATACACTAGGGAGATTGAATTGTTTTGTTTCCAATGTGTAGAAACACATTGTTCTCAGAAAATTGTGCTCAAGTCTTAAGTGTTGGTATGTCTGTCTGTTCATTTGGGGTTGTCCCAACCATGAATATTGATTTATCCTTATGGACATTATACAGAGATGTTAAAGATCCCGAGCCAGTCTCCACTCAGAAGTGTTGAGATTATCTGGATAAAATTTTTAATGCCTACAGGAAAATGAAATGTACATAGTATTGATGTGTAGGTTATAGTTGGGGACATGATGGGGGATGGGAGGGAAGAGAGTTAGGAACACACACACACACACACACACACACACACACACACACCACCAACATGCCAGGGATGTCATCTTGAAGAATTAGGAAATTCAGATCTTTTCTTTTATAAGTTTCAAATCTTTCCGGGACTGCATCTGGCTTTCATTTCCAACTTCTTGTCTTCTCACAGAGAATGAAGATAGTTTGAAAACAAATATGCATCCTTCCACGGGTGGTGGGGGAGAACAAACAAGAGATGTTCCCCTTACCCCCCCCCCACCTCCTTGAGCCTGCTAGAATTTTCTTTTGCATTCTTTAAAATGGCATAAGCCACCTTTCCTCTAAAAAAACACATGAAGCTGATGCAGAACACTTTTCCAAATAATTAATCTTTCCAGTGGAATCTTTCAAAGCTCCACATTTCCTGTTATTTTATACAGCTGCAATTTGTAACTGGAGCTCCTGCCCAGTGTTCCATGGGCAAAACGCCAAGTCCACTAAATTTCACCTACCGAGGTGCCCCACACAAATAATCCTTCCCCACAAGTTAAACAGTCAGGTCCTGTTCTAGCTGAAAAGAAAAGCTCAAAAAACAAAAGACAGAACAGACTGCGAGTGTGAAGAGTTGCAGTAGATGCTTCCAATATTTTATTTGCTGTAGTCAACATTTGAAAGCATCATCATTAGGCCACAATAAAAGAGGTTTCAAAAATAGGTTGTGTTAAGCTAGTATTTGTAAGCCATTAAAAAAAACCCTCTGAAAGCCAAAGGTTGTGGTGGTTGATTGAGACTCACCTTGCTTGCTTCCTGGTCTATGAACTGGAAGACCAGAGTCAAGATCGACTGAAAGATAGCCCAGGCCTGGGGTGGCATGGAACCTTGTTCCTTCTCCTGTTTTTCTCCCTCTTCCTTCATTCAGCACTCTCTCTCTCTCTCTCTCTCTCTCTCTCTCTCTCTCTCTCTCTCTCTCTCTCTCTCTCTCTCTCTCTCTCTCTCTCTCCCCACCCAGGTGACTGTGGACAAAAGTGCTCTCAAGATCCCTAAGTTGCAATGTTTTCTAACTCTAACCATCCCTATGACCTGCAAACATCTCTCTACTCCACCTCACATTTCTGTCTCTCTTTTTCATAACCTGGCACCATTGAACCAGGCTCTTTGCTTATGTCTCCAGCCCCACCTGCCCTGGTGCCATCCCCACTTCCTTTCCTCCCATCGTTTGGTGGATGCTTCCTGCCCTGAGGTCAGGCCCTGCACCTGTGTTAGGACGCCAGCCCCTCCTGCTCCTTCCAGAGATTCACTCAGTAAAATGTCACTTCTTACTGTATGCACCGTGTTTTCCTGATCTCCAAACCTTTTCCATTACATTCAACAGGCTGTGTCTCTTAAGATCAAACAAAGCATCCTTCTCAATCTATAGCTCTTTCTCTGGCTTGTTCCTTCTCCTTTCCAGTGAAACTTCTTGAAGAGTTGTCAGACCTTGTCAGCAGCCCTCACTCCTCAGCACCACTGCCTTGAGGGAGTACTGAACTCCTATGGCCTCTGTGGGCCCCTTCCCTTCCCTTCCTTTCGTTTCCCTTCTTCCTCCTCACCCTATTCCCTCCTTCCTCCTTCCCCTCTTCTCTCCTTTCCCCTTCCCCTTCTCCTCTTTCTTTTCTTTCCCTGCTTTTCTCTTCTCCTGTCCTTCTCTTTCCCTCCCTTTCTTCTCTCTTTAACTCTCTTTCTTCCTTTCTCTTTTTTATTTTTGGTGTCAGTATTGGGGCTTGAACTCAGGGCCTGGCACTGTCCCTTAGCCTTTTTGCTAAAGGCTGGCATTCTACCACTTAAGCTACAGCTCCGTTCCTGAATCTTTGGTGGTTATTTAGAGATAGGCGTCTCATGGACTTTCCTATCAGGCTGGCTTCAAACTGTGATCCTTAGATCTCAGCTTCCCAAGTAGCTAACTAGAAGTACAGGCACGAACTACCAGCACCTGGCTTCTGGGACTATTTTCTTTTGAGCCCTTCTCTCCTGGGCTTTAGGCTGCCAAAGCTTTTCTGTGTTTTCTGTTACACTTCTGCCTGTTATTTTTCCTTCTCAGGCTCATTCTTCTCTACAAAGGCATTAAATATGGGAGTGATTCAGGCTTCCTTTCTTGCTCTATTTTCAATCCTTGCTACCCATATCCACGGCTCCATAATCAGACTCTTAACTCTAATTGGATTTCTTTCTTTCTTTCTTTCTTTCTTTCTTTCTTTCTTTCTTTCTTTCTTTCTTTCTTTCTTTCTTTCAAAAAGTTTTTGTTTAGGTCCAAGACCAGGACTCAAACATGGCCCCTGCAGCTTTAGTTCATTGAGTGGAGTCCTACCAACTGAGCCAGGCCACCCACCCCTCATAAGCACATTTCCAAACCTCAGGTCAGGAACTTTCCACACAGACATGGTTCTTTGTCTCAGATTCCTGTCTCCACCTTTCCTGGGTCTTCTTTGCCACTTTTGTTAGGGACTGTTAAGGATCTAAGTTATGGTTTGAATGACTGTAAACTCCTGGGAATCAGAGAAAGCACCTGCTTTTGCTGACCTGTACATGCCCAGCAACTAGCATGAGGCCTAACACTCACCAAACATAGACTGAATAAACAAACTCACGGGATCCTAGTGGATTACTGCAAAGATAATATCAGAGAGGTTACAAGACTCACTAACGATCAGGGAGCTAATGAGTGGGTGGCAGAGCCCAGTAGGCTATCTATCCATCTTTTTCCTTTTTGTCCAGATTAAAAGGAGCTAATATTTATTTTGGCTCACAGCATCAGAGCTTTCGTTCCATGGCTGCTTTGTTCTGTTGCCTTTGGGCCTGTGGCAGCCCAGGATATTAGGGAGGAGCTCGTGCCGTGGAGACTGCTTACCTCATGGTAAGGAAAGCGTGCCATGGGTGGGGAAAGTTGCACTAACCTCAGTTATTCTCAGAAGACAGCCACTTCCAAAAGCCTCAGCTATAATCAATTGTATTTCAGTATGAGCCTCAGAGGTTTAGTCCTTCATGGGCGTGGTAGAGAAACTCTCACATCATGGAGGACAAGGAGCTAGGAGGAGCCTATCTTTCAGTGAGATTAAGAATCATCCTGCTCAACTCTGAAAAAGACAGACATAGATCAATGAAACAGAATTGAGACTCCAGAAATAGACCTGAATACCTGCTTCCACCATGAAAAGTGCTCAGCTTCATTCATCATAAAGGAAATGCAAATTAAACTTATAAAGTGGCATTAAAAAATCTTTCCAGTTGGAACCATTTACAAAATTTGGCAATTTCTTCTCTAAATAAGAGCACTTGATGTTTGTGAGGATGTGCGCATGAGCGTTTATGGAGTATGTCAACTTGTCAGACCTTATGGAGGACAGCCTGGCAGTAGCGGAGTGCTGTAAGAACCAGATCACAAGAGTAAATGCTGTGCACAGCCTAGCCCACCAATTCAACCTTTAGGTAGGATAGGTATCTAGTTACCTGGTTCCAAGGGAAGCAACAAATTCACAAAGTCATTCATTGCAACATGATACATTTTGTTTGGAGACAAAATTTTGTTATGTAGCTAAGGCTGGCTGCACACTAAAGGTTCTCCTGCCTCCTAAAGGCTAAGATTCTAGGTGTTCACTACCCCACCCAGCACACGACGATGTGTAATAGTAAATGATTTAACACTTGGCTGATTGCTTGTTTGAGGTATTTATTTTAGGGATTGGTAAAACAAATTATAGTAATTTTGTTGAGTAAAATATTAATAATATTAATGAAATACTTAAAGCTAGGCATCAGTGGCTCATGTCTATAATCCTAGCTACTCAGGAGGCTAAGATCTGAGTATCATGCTTCAAAGCCAGCCCAGGCATAAAAGTCTATGATACTCTTATCTCCAATTAACCATTAGAAAACCAGAAGTGGCACTGTGGCTCAAATGGTAGAGTGCTATCCTTGAGCTGAAGAGTTCAGGGACAGCATCCAGGCCTAGAGTTCAAGCCCCACAACCAACAAAAAATAAAATAACAATTGACCATAACAACTATTTGATAACATTTAATATTAATAAATTAACAATATTAATAAAATAATATTAGTTATTTTAAAAGACCAATGTTCTATCCTTTTGAATTCCATATTCCTATATGTGGAATCTTCCCTACTTCACATTTCTCCACATTCCTTTTTTGATATGACACTCTCTCCAAAATCTTTGTTAGAAAGAAAAAGAGAGAGAGACAGAAGAAGGAAAAGGAAAGAGAGAAAAAAGAAAGGAAGGAAGAAGAGAGAGGAGGAGAAAGAAAGGGAAGGAGGAAAACTAAGGTACACAGTAGTTTTTGTTTTTGTTTTTGGCCAGTCCTGGGCTTGGACTCAGGGCCTGAGCACTGTCCTTGGGTTCTTTTTCTCAAGGTTAGAGCTCTACCACTTGAGCCTCAGCACCATTTCTGGCTTTTTTCTATGTATGTTGTACCAGAGAATCGAACCTGAGTCTTCGTGCATGCTAGGCAAGCACTTTAACCACTAGGCCAAACTCCCGGCCCCCCACAGTGGTTTTATATCACCATTTAGATTGATGAAAAAAAAAACAAACAAAAGCAATTGGATCACAAACTAAACTCAGTGAGGGCAGGAACTTTGTATAGTTTCCTTTTCCTACATAGCACAGCAAATGTTTTAATTAATATTGACTAAATGTTGTTTTGATGAATGCTTACTAATTCATTTTAATAAGAAGCAATGGAAAAAGGGATGAGGAATTGTTGTTTGCACCTATCAGTCAGTGGAGTAAAATGCCATCACAGGAGAAAAAGCAGCCTGGTAGTCAATATGATGGCCTTGGGTCATGTGTAGACTATTTTGGGGGGTCATTTTCCTGGAATTGACCTTCGCTACAGAACTGAGAGCTGATGGTATCAATTCCTTTATACCTTGTCGCCAAAAGACAAGCTATTCTAGAAGGCTCTGGCTGCCAAGATTTCCTGGGGTCTCTTGCTATTTACATGTCCTCATTCCTGGCTTAACCAGCTTTCTCACTTTTAGACCACATCAGGAAAAGCAAATGCAAAGATGCTTAGGTATTGGCGGAGAGCTTTGCTCATTCTAAAGAAGCAGGTATAAGTTGATTAAAGTCAAGGTTCCACACTGCTGCCTGGGTGTGCTTTTGGAAGATGTATAACTTTATAGCTTAGACCTGGGAAGTAATAACTGTGAAACCTGGCTGTTGCCAAAGTAAATATCTGCCTGCTTTCCTGTCAAAGGACTCTGTGTGAGACCTTGCCGAGATCCTCAGTGAAGACGTGACCGCTAAGAGGCAATTTCTTTCTGGATTGGAAGACTCTCTTTTCTGAATAGTATTCAAGTGTGCACCAGAACAAGACACATTTTCTGGAGTAATGAAGTTCTGATGGCAATTATAACATCAGGAAGCTGGTATTTCCTTACTCTGACATCATTACATTAAAAACAATGGGAGTCTCACCAGAGAATGGGTAAGTACAAGGTCCTGAGTTCAAGCCCCAGGAAGAAAGCAAATAATACAAACGATACAGTGCTTTCCTCAAGCATTTACAATGTACAACCACACTTTCGAGGTATAGAACTGCCTGAATGCAGAAGAATTCTGAGTGGAGGAAAGTCTCCATAAGGGAAGCCGTCGAGGCTGGTCTTTGAAGAATGAATTGCAGCCATAAAGTTCAGATTTACTGAGGACCTGCCAGAGTTCAGGCAACATGCAAAAGGCCTTATACCATTTGTTCTGACGATCTTGTAAACTAGATATTATCATGAGCCCATTTCACAGATGAAGGCCTGAAGGGAACAAGGTTCAATGACTTGCCTGAGATATACAGAGTCAGTAGCAGACCACACTCAGCCTTGGACCATGTCACCACTCTAACTCCTCAAGGATTGCTGGAGGGTTTTAAAGGAAATTCTGGGCAGTGTATTATTCTACCCTTATGTTTGTTGGTAAGCATTGTGAAAATGCATGGATTTTTTAAAATATCAAATATAATCATTCCTATCAATATTTAAGTAATTAATTTTGTGGCAGTACCAGAATTGAATTTAGGGCCTTGCATTTGCTAGGATTGCTGGCTCCATGGACTTCTACCAGTTGTGCCACATCTCTAGCTCTGCTTTTTACTGGTCATTTTGGAGATACAGTCCTTTGGACTTTTCTACTCAGGTTGGCATTGAATCTTGATTCTTCAGATCTCAGCTTCCTGAGTAGATAGGATTACAAGTGTGAACCACTAGTGCACTACTAATTGTTCTAAAATTTTTTGAGACAGGGCTAATCTTATAGCCCAGGCTGGCCTTGAACTTGAGATACTCTAGCTTTAGTATCCCAAGTAGCTGGTATTATGATTGCTTGTTACTATATCAGCTTTTGATATACTTTACTATCCAGCTAATAGATCATGTCCTTGATCATTAAAAAAAAAAAATCAGAGCTCTTTTGTAAAATAAAGACCACTGGGGCTGGGAGTCTGGTCTAGTGATACAGTGCTTGCCTAGCATGCATGAAGACCTAGGTTCGATTCTTCGATACCAATATATAGGGAAAAAAAAGCCGGAAGTGGTGCTGCGGCTCAAGTGGTAGTGCTCTAGCCTTGAGAAAGTCCAAGGACAGAGCTCAGGCCCTGAGCTTAAGCTCAGGACTGGAAAAAAAAAAAAAGACCACTGGAACTCTGTCTTAATTGTCTTGATTCATTTTCTAACTAAGTAACAGTTCCAGGCAAACATGTGTTAGGAAAACTTATGGTAGTTGCTAGTTCTTTTTTCTTTTAGCACACAGTTAAAGAGTAAAATGTTCCTAGTCATTCAAGTTGAAACATGTAGAACAAATTTGTCCAGTTCTTCATATTTAAGTTGGGTTTTGGTCAGTGCAAAGCTAATAACTGGATCTTTTTCGTTGTCTCCTCCGCCTCCCCCCCCTCCCCTTCTCTCCTTCCTTCCTTCCTTCCTTCCTTCCTTCCTTCCTTCCTTTCTTCCTTCCGGAGACATATTCTGAGAAACACACTTTGGGAAATCTGATTTAGAGGGAACACACATTAAAGAATGCTTCATTTTATTTTTTTCTCTCTCTCTCCCTCCCTCCTTTCTTCTTTCCTCCTTCCTTCCCTCCCTCCCTCATGCTTTTGAAACTCTATATAAGTAGCCCAGACTGGCCTTGAACTCACCATTTTACTACTTCCATCTCCTGAGTGCTGAGATTTCAGGTATGAATCACCATGTCTGGCTCCAGAGCTTTACTTTATGTTCATGTTTCTTTGCTATTTGATAACTATAGTTCTGAGTTCTGGCTATGCAGGGTTTTTCTTTAAAAGTCCTCATATTCTGGGAGGAAGGGCTGAGTAATTAGTCCTAGGTGATTCCTAGTACATCTGTGAGATTAACAAACACAAATACACATAAAGTCTGTGAATCTTAAAACAGATAGAGAAGCATGGTTGTAAAGTTAAAATCAAGTCAGAACCATCTGAGGCAAATGACTAGGTTATTCAAGTTCTATTTGAAGGAGATTAATCTAGAAGATATACTTGCAGTATGACAAAGTAATAAACCACACATCACAACTGCAATTTGTTTTCCCAGTCTATGAAAGCAACTAAAATAAACACCTCAAACCAGCACACTGCCAACAATGTCTTCTAAATTAAAGAACAGAAGAAATGGTTTCATTAATTGATGCTTCAATGGCTAGCTAAATATTTATATACCCCACAAGCACTGTATTCAAAATTTATAATAGCAAAGCAGCCTGCAGCAACCAAAATATTGATTGAGTCATAAAAACTCAAGGTTATTAACCCAAATATCTCCTTGCTTTGTATAAAAACCAATTGGGAGGCCAAGGAATGCCATTTCTGAGACAGTTATGAGCAGTGGGGCCTTTGATGGCTTGTGGTACTGGATTGCATAAGCAAACCAGAGCTGCTGGATGTAGGGTACTGGATGAGTTTCCTGCCAGCACCTCAGGGTTAATCAAAAGTAGCTCTCTCGGGCCTTCGAACGACAGCGAGGCAAGATGGCAGCCACCACAGGCTGGGGAGTAAAAGTCCCTCGCAATTTCTGCCTGTTGGAAGAACTGGAAGAAGGCCAGAAGGGAGTAGGAGATGGCACAGTTAGCTGGGGTCTGGAAGATGACAAAGACATGACCCTTTCCAGATGGACAGGGATGATAATTGGGCCTCCAAGAACAATTTATGAAAACCGAATATACGGCCTTAAAATAGAATGCGGACCTAAATACCCAGAGGCACCTCCCTTCCTAAGATTTGTAACAAAAATTAATATGATCGGAGTTAATAGTTCTAATGGAGTGGTAGACCCAAGAGCCATATATGTGCGAGCAAAGTGGCAGAACTCCTATAGCATCAAAGTTGTCCTGTAAGAGCTCCGGCGCCTAATGATGTCTAAAGAAAACATGAAACTCCCCCAGCTGAAGGACAGCTTTACAGCAATTAGTTGAGGAAAGCCTGGAACCTTGATTTCTGGGGCTCCACCTCCACAGTAATCAGTTTCTAGGTCCGTCTGTAGACCTCCAAGTACTGGAAAGGAAGCTCCCACTAGAGACAATTCATCCTAAGATACTATACATGATACTAATTCTGTCCATTTGAAACATATGAGTTGTGCAAAAAAAAAAAAAAAAAGTAACTCTTTATTGACTGGGAGTTTGGCCTAGTGGTAGAGTGCTTGCCTAGCAAGCATGAAGACCCAGGTTCTATTCCTCGGTACCACATACATAGAAAAATGCCAGATATGGTGCTGTGGCTCAAGTGGTAGAGTTCTAGCATGAGAAGCCCAAGGACAATGCTCAGGCCCTGAGCTCAAGACCAGGACTAGAAAAAAAAAGTAGCTGCCTCTATGACCCAGCTGATTTTTACGTGAAATTAAACCTGTGCACATTCCAAATTCAAAGTTCATATTCCTGCATCAGTCCATATCCTTGATGTGGCCCTATCAGCCTTAAAGTTACGGGAAGAAAAACAAATCCAAGTGTAAGCCGTCAAACAAAGAAGTGCTTTTCTCCCACCAATGTCCTCCTGGCTGGTTTGATGTTGCAAGCAGAAACTCTAATTGGCTTCAGGGTTAGCTAGGAAGACTCGTGTGTGTGTGTGTGTGTGTGTGTGTGTGTGTGTGTGTGTGTGTGTGTGTAGAAGGCATAGGGATTGTATTTCTATGGTGAGTTTTTTGTAAGGGAAGCCAGAAAAACATACAGCAATCCAGAATCCTGGAGCAGGTGGCAGTCAGAAATCTAAGCTGCAATGTTGAATGACAACTGCTTCATACTACTATTTAAAGATTATGTATATATAAAGACGCACAGGAAAATAGTGTTCGGTCTGCAGGATCTAGGACCTAAGCATACACTCTAGAAATAGCTTACAGGTGAGTAGAGAGTTAGATCTCTAGACTATGACAGAGACCTAATGATGTAGCTAGTTGCTGTAACAAAGAAAACCAATATTATATAGCTTAAATAATATAGAATTTAATTTTTCTCACAAGACAGCCACATGGGAAAGATAATTTTTGTTCTATAAATTCTCTAGGGACCCAGGAATTTACCTTATACATTTTTGTGTTAGGATTCTTGCCCTAGCTGTCACCTGATCTTCATAATAGCCAGTTTACCCATGCCACATACCACACTAGACAAAGCACATGGAGAACAGAATTTTTATACTAGAATCAGAATGTTTTAAAATATTGAAATCCTAGCCCACAAGGTTATAGTATAAGTGGTGGACCTTTGACACATTACTAGGTCACAGGATGAACTGCCCTTATCACAAGAGACCAGAAAGACTTTCCATCCTTGTCACATACAGGACACAGTGTGTCTTGTTCTTAAGGCACTTCTAGAACTGTGAGGAATAAAGTTTATTTTTATAAACTACCCTGTTTAGGTTATTTTCTTTTAGTAGTGCAAATGGATTAAATCACTTGCTCCTGGTGGGGTTGTAGCTCAGTGGCAGATCCTATGTTTAGCATATTTAAGGCCGTTTAAGGTTCCCTCTCCAGCACATCAAAATAAGTATTTTGAAATCTACAAAGCAAAAGGTATGCATATCACTTCTACACTGGCAAAATTGTGTTACATGGAGGATCTTGGTTGTAAGAAAAGCTGGAAAAGCTAGTCTCTACCTAAATTCAGAGGATGGTTTTAGGTAGCCCCTAGAGCTGCCTTGATAAATTGCCAAAAAAACTTGGTGACTTAAGCCAGCCATGTTGGCTCAAGCCTGCAAGTCTAGCTAACGTGGAAGTTAGAACTCAGAGGATCAATGTTTCCTTGGTAGAAGTTTATAAGACTTCATCTTAACCAATGGCTGAGTACAGTGATGTGCCCCTGTCATATCAGTGACTCAAAGAAGCACAAGTAAAAGGATCACAGTTCAGGCAGCCCAAGCATAAAGCAAGATCTTGCCTTGAAAATAACTAAAGCTAAAAGGATTTGGAGGAGAGGCTCAAGTGGTAGAGCACTTGCCTTATAATTAAATAATTCCTAAGTTCACCCCTCAGATCTGGGGGGAAATTTATCCTTTACAGTTCTGGAGGTCAGAAGTTTATCAGTACTACAAGACTGAAATGAAGGTGTGCTAGAAGGCTTCCTTTTCTTCATGCCTCTTACAGCGTTTAATGGTTGCCAGTATTCCTTGATTTGTGGCCATCCAAGTCCCATCCTTGCCCCACTGGTCGCCTTACCTGCCCCTCTTCTGTCTGTATACTCTCTCTACCTACGTTAGCAGATAACATTGCTATCAGGTGTCTTAGATAATCTCTCCATCTAGAAAACATTAATCATGTCTAAAAAAATATTTTCTTAGTGACTCACATGTGTAGTCCTAACCTAGGTGAGAGGCTGAGATTGGGAAGACCGTGGTACTACGCCAGCCCAGACAGAAAACTCCACAAGACTCCATCTCCACTGTGGGAAACTGTATGTAGTGGTTTATTTCGGTTATCCTAGCTATAACTAAATAGGTGCATATGGTCCAGCTGTGCACCCAGGCAAGAAGTGAGGTGGATCTCAAAAATAACTACTGGGGCACCAGTGGCTCTCGACTGTGATCCTAGCTACTCAGGAGGCTGAGATCTGAGGACTGTGGTTCAAAGCCAGCCTGGACACAAAAGTCCCTGAAACTCTTATCTCCAATTAACCACCATAAAACCAGAAATGGTACTGTGACTAAAAGTGATAGAGCACTAGCCTTGAGCTTCAGAGCTCAGGGACAATGCCAAGGCCCAGAGTTCAAGCCCCACAACAGACCAAAAATAATCAGGACTGGATTATTTTATTAGTGGTCAAGTACCTGTTTAGTAAATATGAGGCCTTTAATTCAAATCCTAATACCAACCCCCAATTTTTTCCAAATAAAGTAACATTTATTGCCTCTAGGGGTTAGAATTTAAAATTTGGGGTTGTAATTATCTAGCTTCCAATTTCTATAAGGAAGGACACAATGGCATCTGGCCCACACAACATCCATGACAGAGAATCCTACTGAACTGAACATGGCCTCATCCCATACTGAGAACCAACGACAGTCTCCAGTTTTGCACTTTCCTATGAGGCCTAGGTTGGTGAGGAGTTTGCCTTGGTGGGGCCGAACTGTAGGGAAAGAAGGGCTACTAAGCCAAGGAAACGGTGGCCATGTTGTCTGTGGACTTTGACTAGCCACTGTGAGAAAGCTCCAGAGGTTATACCCAGGAGACACAGGAGGTTCTTGAGCCAGTAGGTAAAGCGAGGCCTTGGCAAAGCCCCCCAGAGGCAGAGCAAAGCCCCAGAAGACAGAAAAGATGCTTTCTATTCCCATCACCTCTTCTCCCTTTACTTCCACCTCACCCAAGTACCCAAGAATCCCAATGCTTGTTAGGGAAATTGAAGAACGCTCTTCTTTCCCACTTCCCCGATTCTCCTTCGATTTAACCACTCTTAAGTTGGATCCTTTCTTTGGGTTCTTCTTTCTTTGTTTTTCAACACACATTCATAGAGGAACATATATAAGGATTCCTTTGTGCACTAATAGGATTTATGTCATATGTGTGTTTTATTTATTCAGTTGTAACAATATATCATAGATATGCTTGCTTATTAAGAATAATAGCAATAAGCCAAGTGCTGGTAGCTCCTGCCTATAATCCTAACTACTCAGGAGGCTGAGGTCTGGGAATCATGGGTTGAAACTAGCCAGGGTAAAAAAGGCCTGGATGCTTGTGTCACCAATTAACCATCAACATGGCAGAGTGGGGCTGTGGGTCAATCGATAGAGTGCCATCTAGAGCAAAAAAGCTCAAATTCTGAGTTCAAGCCTCAATGGCACATGTGCCCCCCTCTCATAACAATACATTCAAAGCTGTCAACATTTCAGTAGCCATGCAGAAAACCTTACCTCTTTTCTCTCAGCACCTTATTCAGTCACTGTTACTATTCCCCCTTCCTCCCTTAAATATGATGACACAGTCACAAAGCATTTAAATGACTTTCCCAACCTCATATACTGATGAGCAGCAGAGCTAAGATTTGAGTCAGACCACCACTACCTGGACTTAAGTTCTGCTGGATTTCCTTGCTCTTTATGATGCTGCTTCCACAGACATGCTTATAGGATGTCACACAGCTGTCTCACTGGGGACCTCGTCAGCTATTGATTGCGCCAGCCAAGTTCAACTTTTACATCACCATTCTTAGTCTTCCCTAGAAACCAGCATGGTCTCCTGGCTGCTGGGCTACTGACTGCCTTGAGGGGCCCTCGGCCCCCATTGCCCAGCTGGCTTATACTGGGAAAGATCTTTCCATGCCATCCCATGCCATGGCTATTTACCATTCCCAGTGGTATACAGAGTCCTAGCCCCTTACCTATTGTTCCCTCTCCTCCAGACCTTGCTCTAGGGGATGTGGCCTTTCCTTTATTGCCCCTGGTAAAATGAACATGTTTGAGGTGTCAGGAGGAGAAGTTATTTCTGTTGCCTTCTTTCTGAAAGTCCAGTCTTGTGACCTGTTTTGACTACTTCTTCCTCAAGGTGGATGCAGCTCCCCTCCGCTGTGACAATGAGCAGAAAGCAGTGGTGATGGTCAGTAACTAGGGCCAGGCTTTCCTTCCCTTGAGCCCCAAGCAGGATGGGCCTGGTACCGGAGAGATTTTCTGTTCCTTTCCTGGGCTGTTACCATGGAAACAGATGCCTTCAAGGGGCTGCCTTCCCTTTTTATATCTGTTCCCATTCCTCTGAAGCTCGGCTTCCTACCCTTCATTAAAACTTTTTCTAGTTCATGTGCAGGTTAACATGGCTGGTCATGTGACCTCCTCAGAAAGCACAGGGCTCTGGTGTGAGGATGAACGGCCTTGCTGACCATAGTCATACACAGATGCTCACCAGTGCAGGGAAGTTCTCAGAACAGCGAAAGCTGGTTGGATCCTGACTTCAGATCTTTGGAGTATTTTTCCGGCACCAGACCAAATAAATGGCCCTTGGGTGCCTGAGTCAAAGGCTGTAGCTGCCTTATTTCTCTCTGGGACAACTAGTTCTGGAGAGCCCTGCTTGTACACCATGCTCTGGCCAGAGCCAACCTCTGATCTGTTTTAGACAGTCACCACTCCCTGCCCTATGAGGAAACGTGGGGGGAGAAGATCCAGAGAAAGCCATGGGGTTTCCCTAACATTGGTCTCAGAATAAGCCCAGGCAGAGGTTCCAGGTGGTTCTTCATGGGTCAGTGGACTCTTCCATTGCTTCTCACACATGGCCCAGCTGCTCTGTCCACAGGGCTGTCAGGGAGACAGGGATAGCATGAACGGGAGGTAGCAGAGTAAGTACGTGCAGGCCCTTGGTTCTGGGTCCACGTATCTGTTCCTCCTGTCCACCCCTCTGAAAACTTGCAGAACCAGGGAGGGAGGTCTGCCCCATTGACTGGAGGGCCCTACTCGGTCTTCTGTTCCTCTACAGGCCAGCAATAATCTGCCTTCAGAGGCTTGTGTGACGCTAGCTTAAACTTTTTGTTGTTGTTTTGTTTTTCCAGAGCTGAGGACCAACTCAGGGCCTTGTGCTTGCCAGGCAAGTGCTTTTCCACTGAGCTAAATCCCCAACCTGGAGCTTAAACCTGTTTTACACCCACACAACTCAAAGCCCAGGCCAGTATTGCCAAGGACCCTGGGATTGATATTTCCAAGGTTCTTTCTACTTCTAGTTCATATGACACCTGCTTTGTTGTAGAAATCACCCTTATTGCTGTGACAAAATCGCTGAGGAAACTACCTTAAAAGAGGAGATTGATTTTGGTTCAGGGTTACAGAATTTTCAGCCCACTGTCATCTGGCTCCATCATTTTTATGACCATGCCAAAGGCAGAAACATGGCAGAAGAATGTGGCAGAGGAAAAATGCTTATCTCATGGTGGGTAGGAAGCACAGAAGCATGAGAGGATGCGGTCAGAGACAAAGATAAACCCTTCTACCAGGCACTGAGCGCTCATACCTATCATCCTAGCTACTTAAGAGGCTGAGTTCTGAGGACTGAAAATTCAAAGCTAGCCCAGGTAGATAAGTCCATGTTACTGTTATCTGTAGTCACCAAAAATCTACAAGTAAAATTGTAGCTCAAGTAGTAGAGCTCCATCTTTGAGCAGAAAAAGCTGAGACAAAATACAAGCCTGAGTACTGACACAAAACAATATACAAACAAGCAATCAAGAGCCCCACATAAAACATATCCAAGGCATCTCTAATTCTTCACTTTTTCCAACTATCCTCACCTCCTCCTAGCGTTCTAACCATTGATGAAAACTCTAAAATGTACTGTCCGCTGGGCCTAAGCCTTCAACTCATGAACCTTTAAGGGGATACTTTCCTATCCAAACCAGAATACTACTTTAACCACATTCAGGCAAGCTAGCAACAAAGCTCGACATTTTCCCCATGTCTACCAAGAGGCCTCTCAGTCCCAAGCATTTTGGAAGCTCACTGGTCTTTTCCAAGGCATCATGGGAAAATTATGTTCAAGTCTCATTGCCTTTTGTTGTCTGATTACCACTTCTCATTCACCTTCCTTTCCTCTCCACAGACCAAAAATAAAGCCTTCTTCCTGTTAATAGATAATCCATTTAGTCTTCACTTTTGGTAGCTGAAACAATTCAGGTCACTTCCCACCCGTAAGTGTTTAGCAAATACAAATCTTTTCCACAGAACCAGTAGTGTGCAAAAATGTGAGCATCATATGAGGTGTCTAGTCCTGGACTTTAAATTAGGGGAACAAGGGCCCAGGGATGTGGCTCCCATTTCCAGCCCCCAAGAGCATTAGCTTTATAGGGGAGGCTTTGGGATCCACAGCCTCAGCATTACCTGGGCCTGGGAGAGAGGAGGTTCTTAGATGTACAGAGACCAACTAAGCCCCTACTTCTGCTGAGGCAGAGCCCTCTAAGTGAGGCTACATGCAATGTGATGGGAGAATCCTGGCCTAGACTGCCTTCTAGTCTCTCTCAGAAAAAAAAGAAAGGTCCCCTTCCCAGGCTTCTCCTGGGGAGCTGTGGCTGATCACTTTGTCCAAGATACTGTGGTTAGATTTCGAATGTTTCTATCATCTGTTACGAGGCAGCAGCTTTCTATAAAGGTAGGTAGGATAGGAGCCCTCCCCAGGGATACTATGGTTTTGAGACCAAGAAAACAAAATGTAGTGTCTCAAGCTTTGGGTAGGGGACAGATTTCAGGGAGGCTGTGTGGTTTTCATGGCTGTGTTGAGAGGGTCCCCTTACTGTTAGAAAGAGGGACTAAACACATTGCCTCATGCAAAAAGCTTTGATCACTCATTCCAGACTTTGGTATATAATCTTTGCAGTGGGAGGCAGGGGCCGTCACAAATGACCTTGAAAGCCATTTCTGAAAAAACTTTCTAAATGAACAACAGGGACCATGGAAAATTTTAAGCATAGATATACCATATTCAGATTTATAGATGGGTGTGGGGGGGGTGCTAAGGGGACACGTATGGTCTCCTTGCAAAAAAATGGGACTAAGTTGGGTCAGAAACAGTGAATACTAAGAAATTTGTCAAGGGAGCAGGTAAGAGAAATTCAGTAGCAGCTTGAATTAAGACACTGACACTGGTGACAGGGAGAAGTAGGCAGATTTTTTTTTAGAGATATTTAATATAGAGGAAGTATGAGAAGGAATACAAATATATAACCCATGTGTTAGTCTGACTTTCTGTCCGTCTGTTTGTCCATCTGTCTCTGTGTCTTGCCTCTTGACATTTAAAACTTACAAGATAACCTTATAAAGTGGATACCATTGCAGAGGTCATTTCACAGTTGAGGAATTTGGGGCACAGAAAAGCTAAGTACATGTTGACTAGATGGAGGTATGAGAAAGGGAGAAAGGGAAGGAAGAATGAGGAAAGGAGGAAGGAGGACATGTGGTTTGTGGCTTGAGTGCTGGATGGATGTTGGTGCTACTTCTTGGGTTGGGGGTTTGGGAGGAGAGGCAGGTTTTTCTGGGCAAGAGACAATGAATTCTCCTTGAACATTTCCTCCATGTTCTCCTTTAAAAAAATAGCCAGTGCATTTTTCTTTTTCAGAAGAGGCTCTGAGAAGATATGCAGGTATGAAAACAGGGAGGGTTCAGAGATATGGGTTACCTGTATGAACTATTTTTAGGGCTCTAGAATTAGGCCATGCCATGATAGATATATCATGAAAGAAAAGGCTTTTGACATCCCATAACTAGACAGTACCCTGTACATTTAATTGTCATGTTTTACAAGTAAAGCCACATCTTTTGAAAAAGATTCATCACCCAAGAGATGGGAATAAATCAAGTAGATATGTGTTTAGACAGTTGCTAAAAATCTGCAGTTTAACCCAAGAGACCAGAAAGGTTTTTGTTTCTTAGGCACATAACAATTTAATGCTATATTAAAATGAATATTATGTACCTGATTGGTCCACAGGGTAGTTATGTATTTTAAGAACACGTGTCTCACACCCGCAGCACCGTACCATCCATCAAGTAACTGGATACTTGGAACATATGTTCTGCGTAGTAAGAGTCGTTTTACAAACCCTCGTTAAAGGGAACGAAAGTTAAAAGCATCAGCTGCAGCCCATTTTTCAGAAGTGTGTATGCCAAGCAAATGTAGACAAAGGAAAACAAAGGAGGGTAGGAAATGGCCTATGGAGCCTCCTCCCTGGGGGTGGATTTCAAGACTGAACTGGGACCAGGAAGAACAGACTTTGGGCTCACTTGGGCACTTTCCTCAGGTAGGTTAGGTGCTGTGGAGGAAGGGGAGATGGAGAGGTGATGGCGCAGGCTATAGCCCCCAGGGAAAAATTCACACTTCCCCAAAGAGAATGAAAAGCAGGTGTTCAGGCAGTTGACTGGCAAATGAGAAGGAGAAGGCTAACTTCCAACTTTCTCTGCTGTGTTTTGTTGGCCAAGGGGTTGGACCCAGAAGTGAGGTAAGTTAGAAATTTAAGGGGGTACTCCAGAAGGAGGGGCAAGACTTTCTTATAAACTTTGGAGAGGATTCATGCCCACAGCCTGAGACCTCTGAGCTCTTTTGGCCTCAGTGCATTTCAACTTCTTACAAAACCTTTTTTTCCCTGGTATTTCAGCTTCAACTTAGTCTTTCTAAAGCACTGTTTGCATGTTAACTCTTTCAGGATGCAAGCAAACAGAGATCTGCCAAGCACACATTTTCCCCCTAGCCTTGGCCTCTCTCTAAGTGCTTGGCTGGGAAATAGGAGGAACCAAAGCTGCCTCTAAATGGAATGCATTTGGTGGAAATGGGAAGTGAAGAGCTTTCTGAGCCAAGGTGACCTTGACTGCATCTTAAACGTCAGAAGAGCTACCTGGGAGAGGGTGGCCGCTAAGGAGCACCAGTGTGGTATACAGAAAGTAAATGATTCACCAAAGACTAAGTGCTTTCAGCTAAGATGGAAGATGCGAGAGAAAGAGGAAGAGAAGGAGGAGGAAACTGAAGAATGGGAAGGAGGAGAGAGGAACTATTCATTGGAGGGGAATTTGGGGAAAATAGGAGAAAAGGAAAGTAACACTTCGAGAGGAAAAGCCTAGCTGTCTAACGTGGGCATTTGTGGAGATAGCCAATGATTAGTTGCTTTGGGTCATTTCTCTCCCCCCTCCATATCTGGGAGGAATTTCACTGCAGAGCGGGAGATGGCAGCGTCTCTCTTGTTCCACTGATGCTGGATAAGCTTGTAGCAGCAGCTACTGTCTGGGGACTGGCGAATTCTTTTGCCATTAGTTTTGGACACTGTCCTAATCAGCTTTAAAGTGTGACACAGATGCATTCTTGCAATGTTTAATGTCTAAAGTCATCAACATTGCTGGACAAGGAAGGAAATGGACTACATGAAATGCTTGAGTGGGTCTTGGCACAGCCTTATTGACCTAAGAAATGGTGGTGATCTCAGCACCTGTATATCAGGTAAGGTTGCCAAGTGGCCCTGGGCTTTTGAATGGACCACATATTCATCATCAGGAATGGGCAGCAGCACAGGATGGAGGGGGCTGACACCACTGTACCATTTGACAGTGTTTACTCCGTAAGCACACATCACGAGCAAGCCTGGCTGTGTGTTTTGCCTCATCCTCCCTATATGGCACGCTTTAGTGACTTCCTCCACAAAGGAAGAATCAAGCAGGATTTCAAAAACTGCCTTTCCATTTTTAATTAATTGATGAAGGCAATGCTGGGGCCTGAAGCCATGTACATGCTAAATGTTTTCCCACTGAGTTATATCCCCAGCCAGTGGTTTTACTTTCTTTGTTTGAAACGGGATTTCACCATATACCTCACTGCAGCCTAGAACTTATGATTTTCCTGCTTTTGATTTTCAAGTGCTGGGATTACAGGCATGTGCCACCAACCCTGGGTGCCTTTACTCTTTAGTCCTGCCTATAGAGCAGCAGTGTCCTTGCTGAACTGTGGCAGGAGCTCATTCTTTGCAGGACACAAGCTTGCTACCCATCCAGATTGAATTCTCAGAGCACAGGCAGCTGGGCGAGATGTGGGTAGACAGGAAAGCAAAGTGACCCAAAAAGTCAGTATAGAACCCCCCAAAGAGCCTGGTGTGGTGGCTCACGCCTATAATCTTAGCTATTCAGGAGGCTGAGATCTGAGAATTGTGGTTTAAAGCCAACCTAGGCACTAAAAAGTCCACAAGACTCTTATCCCCAATTAATCACCAGAAAACCAGAAAGGGCACTGTGGCTTAAGGGATAGGACGGTAGGCTTCAGCTGAAGAGCTCAGAGACAATGCCCAGGCCTGGGGGTAGGGCAGTAGCCTTGAGCTGAAAAGCTCAGGGAAAGCACCCTGGCCCAGAGTTCAAGTCCCATGACTGACAAAAGAAAAGGAAAATAACCCTAAAAGACAGCCTTCTTTCCTTAGTACATTTTGTTATTCACTCTACTAACATCTTTAAGGATGTTTTAAGGAGTATGAGATAAGGAGATTCTTGTGTCCCAAAAACTGATGGGCTTATTCAGGAAACATTCATGAAAAATCAGTCCACAATTACTTAACATTTGTTCAACCTTGCACTAGTAAAGAGTAAAGTTGAAGGCATGTGGTAAGCCTAAGATAGAAATGACCAAAACAGACCAAAATCTCTGTTCTCAGGAAGCTTAAGGAGCAGAGAGGAAAAAATAACTAAATTATATGGCATGTACCAGATGCTGCTGGCTCACACTTGTAATCCTAGCTACTCAGAATGCCAAGACCTGAAGACTGCAGTTCAAAGCCAGATGAAGTTATCCATGAGACCCCCATCTCTAATTAACAAGCAAAAAAGCTGGACTAGAGCTATGGCTTAGGTAGTATAGCATTATCCCTTAGCAAGCAAGCCAAGTAAGAGAACAAAGTCCTGAGTTCAAGTCCCAGGGCTGTCATACATGCATGCATACACACACACACACACACACACACACACACAGACGCATGCAAATATAAGAAGCTGGTTGACAGTGGCTGACACTTGTAATCCTAGCTATTGAGAGGCTGAGATTTGAGGTTTATGATTCAGAGCTAGCCCAGGTGGAAAGCCTGTAAGTTTCTTATCTCCAATTAACCACCAAAAAGCCACAAGCAGAGCTGTGGCTCAAGCGGTAGAGCATTGGCCTTGATAAAAAAGACTAAAGGGCAGTACCCAGATCCAGAGGTCAAGCTCTAGTACCAGCACACAGGAACACACACAGAAAAAGGAGGAGAGGTGTGGGGATCAAGGATGATGTATGCACTTTTACATGAGTTGGCTCGGGAAGGCTTTTATGGAGAGATGATTATTAAAGCATGAAGGAGGGAAGAGATTCTAGGCTTCAGGAATGACAGGGACTAAGAAGCTGGAACTTGCAGGTTGGGGGTTGTGTGTAGCTAAGCAGAGCACCAGGTGATGGCTGAGCTCAGACAGGGAGGGGCAGGGCAGGGCCAGAGCAAGTAGGGCCTGCCTTGCAGGTAATTATAAGGATGGTAGCTTAGCCAGAAAGGAATGAGACATTGTTGCGTGGTTTTGAGTGGAGGGGAAGAAGATGCTTATTTTTAATTCAGCTCACTCCTGCTACTGGGTTGAGAATAGACTATATATAGTTTCATAGGAGAGCGAGGCTGGCACGGAAAAGCTCTAGAAGCATATTGGTCAGCATTCTCCAGAGAAACTGAACAAAGTGAAAATAGATGATAGAGAGACAGGCAGACAGATAGACAATTATGCAAGATTGGTTTACTTGATTCTGGAGGCTGAAAAGCATCAAATCTGCCAAGATGCAGCACTGGGAAAGCCAGAGTCCTAGTCTAAGCCCAAAGGCCCAAGATCCAGGAGCACTGACATCTTAGGGCCAGGGAAGAGGGATAGCTTACCTCAAAATGAAGCAGATTCATCCTTCTTCCTCATGCTTGTCCTGTTCTGGCCCTTAGTCAGTTGGGCAATGCCTACCCACTTCAGTGAGAGTGCTCCCTCTGCTCAGCACACACACTCAATTGCTAGTGTTCCTGAAAATATCCCCATAGACACACAAACTGACTGTAGTGGTGCAGATCTGTAATCCTAGTCCTCAAAAGTCTGTGGTAGAAGGAGCTCAAATTCTATGCCAGCCAGAGCTACAGAACAAGACCCTGTCAGAAAAAAAAAAAAAAAAAAAAAAGGAAAGCAAAGAAAAAAAAAAAGCTTCTAGCAGCTATGTGGGCATTCCTTGGGCCCAGTTAAGTTGACATACAGAGGTAACCATTACAGGAAGTAGGCCAGAGAGAGGAGGAGGAAGGGTAGGGAAGAAGGAAGTAGGGAGGGGAGGGAAGGACAAGAGGAGAGGAGAGAAGAAAGGAAAGAGGGAGAGGAGAGGCAAAGCAGCAGGTTGCTTGGCAAAGAGGGAGGCTGTACAAGAGAAGTCTCTGAAAAAATAAAAATCAATACTCATACTGGGTGCTGGTGGCTCACTTTTGTAATCCTAGCTACTCAGGAAGCTGAAATCTGAGGAACTTGGTTCAAAGACGGCCTGGGCAAGAAATTCTGAGACTAGGTCAACTTTCCTCTCTGGCATTTGGTCTCTAAAAGTCTTATGTTGCTCAGTTAATGTGTGCTGGAAATTTTGTCCCTCTGTATTCTCTACATGTTCTACTTGGTGTCAATAACTTGAAAATTTTTTTACCTCTTGGATCTATCAACTCCTCCTGCTTTGCTGAAGTAATGGATATTCTGCTTTAATCTTTGGAAGACTCTGAGCTCTATTCATTACCTTATTCTGTAATGTGCTGGCACTATACCATTCTCCACTTATGTGATAGAGACCCAGAACTCACTTGATTCAGGACAACAAGCAGGGCCTCTCTCACTGAGATCTCCAGGTAGTTCCAAAGATTTTGCTGGTTGCTTAGAGCAGACTTTGGGAATGAGAATTAGGAGATCTTTTCCCCAGCAAAGCCTAGGTCACCTTTCTACCCAACCTGTATTAGTCACTTCAAGTGGTTATAACACTTTAGATTAGATGGCTCAAACAGACATTTATTTTCTCTTTGTTCTGGAGATTGGATGTGTGAAAACAAAGTTGGTTTATGTAAGACTTCTCTTCCTGGCTGGTAGGCACTTGCTCGTTCAACTTCTTTGTACTTTCTTCTTCCTTCTGGTCTACTTCTTCTTTTCCTCCTGTTTCTTTTTCTCCTTCTCTTCCTCCTTCTCCTCTTATCTCCTCATCTTCCTTCTTCTTTTCCCAGAAATGGGACTTGAACTCATGGCTTCATGCTTTTACACATTCCCATGGTGTTCTACTGCTTGAGACATGCCTCCAGTTCCAAGGATTTTTGCTTATTAATGAAACAAATTGGCAGAAAATTGTACACAGCTCGATGGCAAATTGCAATTATCCTGACTAATAATCCTGAGCATATATTACCATGCAGCCTACGTCATTTTATAAATTATTCTAAACTTGATTGTCCTCCTGCTTAGGGTTTGTAGTTGCCATTTGCTTATCACATTAGCCTCTTGGCTTTCTGGCTTCCTGTGCTCAACTTGAGCCAATCAAGAAAAGCAGTTTTCTGCATTTTTTTTCTACTGAGTAATAGAATCCTATACTGCCAAATGATGCATGTTGTAGTCAGCTATGTTCTGTGTAGATGATGGGAGCCCCAGAAGATTATAATTTGGCTGAAAAAGCTCCCATCACCTAGTGATATTGTTATCATAGTCATGTCATGGCACAACACTGATCTAAATAAAGCTTTTGGTGCTGCTAGTCATGCAAAAGAATAACACATGTAATATGTGCAGTACTAATGCTTGATGATCACGAATGATGATTACTGGCTTGTGCTCTTACTATGCGATACTCTTTGTCATTATTTTAGTGTGAATTGCTTTTACTTGCAAAGAAAAAAGAAGAGTTGACAATGATATATCATGCCACCCCAGCAGCTTTATATGTTTTATATCATGAGGTCACGTGGAGAGAATGACCTACATCCTCTAGGTTTGTGTAAGTACCTTCTGATGGTTGCATGATGCATTGCTCTGCAGTATTCTCATTGCCTAGCAATAGATGACTACATCTCTATCTGTAAGGTAGGACTGAGTATGAGTAGGATAAAAAAGACTTAGAATGTGCTAAATTCTCAGGACAAAGCAGCAACTACACCAAGAATGGCATTACTGATAGGCATTGGTAGCCACACTCAGTAGTCAGAGAGAACGAACATGAAAGGGCAAGAGTCCAGAAGAGTTCCCTGCATAGGCCCTATCCTCTGACAGTCTCTTGGAAACCCATCTCTACGTAGATCTCTACGTAAAGAAGTGGTGGCAAAATCTGATCTATGGAGACCAGATATTCCAGTCAAGATATTCTGAGCAAAAAATAATGAACATGAAGGCAGAGCGAGGAGGTCCCCATTAAGGAGGTCAAAATGAAAGTGACAAGGAATGAACAAAGAACAGGAGAAAGTAGTCATGCAGCTCAGTGGCAGAATTTAGTATGGGTTTAATCCCTGGTACCCACAAGAAAGATGATGCTGATGCTGAGTTAAAAGTATAGAAAAGCATGTTCCCTGGATAGCTTAGATCCTATACTACATATAGCCTCTGGTTAGGAGTTCCCTGACAGGAGGGATTAGACAAGGCCTATGAGGGAAGAAAGCGAGAGTAGTTCAAATGAACAGGCTCTGTCTTTTATCTAGGCATGGGATCTGGGAGGTGGGCTTCTGTGTGGCTCCTGATAAGAAATAAGATCAGAAGCAGTCAAAAGTGCTATGGATATTCAGCTTACATTACCAGAGTTTTGGCTTTGGGGTTATTTTTTTCTAGTCCTTGGGCTTGAACATAGAGCCTGGGAAATGTCTATGAGCATTTTTGCTCAAGGTTAGTACTCTACCACCTGAGCTTCCAGCTTTTTGGTAGTTAACTAGAAATAAGAGCCTCATGGATTTTTTTCTTACCCAGGCTGGCTTTAAATCTCTCTCAGATTCCAGCCTCCTGAATAGCTAGGATTACAAGTAGTGAGCCACCAGTGTCCAAAGCTTTCATTTTGGTTTTATTTGTCAACACTGAGGAATGAACTCAGAGCCTCTCTCTTGATAGGGAGATAGTGCTCTACTACTTGAGCCAAACCCCTAGTCTTTTGTTTTTCATTATTTTTTCAGTTTTTGCCTTTTCCCAGGGCCAGAGTAGACTTGCAATCCCACTTTGGCCACCTAGGTAGCTGGTATTATCTGCAAGCTCTGCTATTCCCAGCTTGGTTTCAAGATAAGTTCTTTTGGTAGAGCTCTGGCTAGCTTTCAACTCTTCATTTTCCTGCCTCATTCTCCCCATAATTTTTTGTTATTCAGTGATATTAATATTGAACTTGTGGTTTATTCAAGTTCAGCCTTCCTCTTACTTACTTACAGTTTTACATTTGGGAGTTTGTTCACCAAAAAAGTGAGCTATAGTGGTCTGTGAAATTTAAAATAAGTAATTTCACTACTAGTTTAAAGGCTTTTCTTGTCATCTTTGTTTTCTTTATTTTGGAGAAGAGATTTAAATGACAAGAGTAACAAGAAATAAGATCTCATAAATTTTCTGTAAGTTTCAATGAACATTATCTATGAAAGTATCATTTCTAGTTAACTACTAGCAATAGTTAATCATCAAGAATTAACTATTGGGGCCGGGAGTTTGGCCTAGTGGTAGAGTGCTTGCCTAGCATGCACGAAGACCCGGGTTCGATTCCTTGGTACCACATACATGGAAAAAAAAAAAGCTGGAAGTGGTGCTGAGGCTCAAGTGGTAGAGCTCTAGCCTTGAGAAAGTCCAAAGACAGTGCTCAGGCCCTGAGCTCAAGCCCAGGACTGGCAAAAAAAAAAAAAAAGAATTAACTATTTTAGAATGAAAAATTGAAATACAACTACAAATATATAAATATGTGCATTAATTTCAAATGTCATATTGTATAGAGATCATTAGAAATAGAAAGGTTTTCTATAACTACTGACATTCCTGTTATTTTTCCATGGGCAAGAATGAAAACTTTTTTTTTTGCCTGTCCTGGGGCTTAAACTCAGGGCCTGAGTACTGTCCATGGGCTTTCTCAAGGCGAGAGCTCTACCACTTGAGCCCCAACACCACTTCTAGCTTTTTCTATGTTTGTGGTACTGATGAATTGAACTCAGGTCTTTGTGCATGCTATGCAAGCACTATACTATTAGGTCAAACTTCTGGTCCCAAGAATGAAATTTTTTATTTTTGCCAGTCCTGGGGCTTGAACTCAGGACCTGAGTACTGTCCTTGGGCTTTCTCAAGGCTAGAGCTCTACCACATGAGCCACAATACCACTTCCAACCTTTTCTATGTATGTTGTATCAAGGAATCAAACCCAGGTCTTTGTGCATGCTAGGCAAGCATTCTACCACTAGGCCAAACTCCCGGCCCTGAATGAAAACTTTTATATACTGGAATTCATTAATGCTCAAGGAACCTAACCAAAGAATTGTTTTATCTATTGCAAGCCAAAACATAGGTTATTTTATTTTATCAGCATGTATTACTTAAGGAGGGGAATTTCATTGTGACATATCCACACATGTTTACAATGTATTCTAATCAGCTTCACTTCCTCCACTACCCTCCTTCCCTCTTTCCCCTTTCCTAAAACAATTTCAATATGTTTCATTGTTCTATTTTCATACATGCAAACAATCTACTTTGCCCATCAAAATGTAAGTTATTTTAAATAATAGACATACAGATGGGTGGGTTATAGTAAAAACCAGAAGTGGGAAACTGAGATAGCTATTTTCACTATTTAAACCAGAAGAAAGAAAAGTGTCATTCACTCATCACTGGGTAGTGCAGACAGTCAAAGTAGGGAATTTAGGCCAAAATACCCAAACATGACCCAGACTTTCCAATTTATTGGTCTTTACAAGCCAGTTACTAATCCTCTCTCATCTTATGATGAATACAAAGGAAAAAATTGATTTAATTTCAAAATCAGGTCACCACATCAGCTGTTTTGAAATTAATTTTTATAATGCAATGGCTGATTTCTTCATAGTTCATCAAGACATCAGCCCTTGACCTATTTATAACCTTCACTTAGATACGATAAAATGCTGTAGGGAGGTTTTTGTTTTTGTTTTTGTTTTTTTTTTAGTCGTGGGGCTTGAACTCAGGGCCTGGGCACTGTCCCTGAGCTTCTTTCTTTTGCTCAAGGCTAGCACTTGAGCCACAGCACCACTTCTAGCCTTTTCTGTTTATGTGGTACTGAGGAGTTGAACCACAGAGCTTCATGCATGTAGACAAGCACTCTACCTCTGAGCCATATTCCCAGCCCCACTGCAGGGAGTTTTAAACCTATTGTACTCTTTTAAGTGAATTAAATGAGGTTTTTTTTAATCTTTGCTTATTCTACACTGCTATCCACAGTTCATAGCCTAATTTTAACAACACTCTTTTTCTGTATGAAAGCATAGATATGGTTAAAAGCTTGTTAAAAGTAAACCAGTTAGAGCTGGGAGTTGGGCCTAGTGGTAGAGTGCTTGTATAGAACGCACGAAGACCTGGGTTTGATTCATCAGTACCACATACATAGAAAAAGCTGGAAGTGGCGCTATGTTCAAGTGGTAGAGCTCTAGCCTTGAGAAAGCCCAATGACAGTGCTCAGGCCCTGAGTTCAACGCCCCACACACACCAAAAAAAAAGTGAACTAATTTATAATAGTCAGGACTTTGGGAGTTGCAAGTAACCAAAAACAAATTTGAACCAACTTAGGGGGGATAAAGGGGAAATCTACTGAAAGAATATCAGAGTGTCTCAGCTATCTGCAATCAAGATAAGAGTATTTGTGGGAATCAGAAATGCCAGATCTAAATGCAATAGAATGGCTTGTCTCTCTATTATAC
>NC_143515.1:40751576-40786576 GCF_031878675.1 Megascapheus bottae
TCTCAAGGCTAGAGCTTTACCACTTGAGCCACAGCATCATTTTCAGCTTTTTTTCTATGTATGTGGTACCTAGGAATCAAACCCCGGTCTTCAGGCATACTGGGCAAGCACTCTATCACTAGGCCAAACTCCTGGCCCCTTTACTCATTATTTCTTCAAGAGGATATTGTACATTTTATTCAAGCTAGTCTAAGACTAAAGTCCTTCTGCCTACCTATGCCTCTCTAATTGCAGACACGACTCACAATGCTCAACCTGATTGCTGAAACCCAGTCCCGATAATATTTTGCCAATCTGGCCATTAATTTCAATCCTCCTGATCTTTATTTCCAGAGTAGCTGGGATTTTAATTTTTTTAAAAATTGAATTAAAATACTACAGTTCTAAGTAATAAAGTTCTAAAAGTTTTAGTTAGTTTAATTTTTTTTTTGCCAGTCCCGCATCTTGAACTCAGTGCCTGGGCACTGTCCTAAGACTCTTTTTGCTAAAAGCTAGCACTTAGCCATTTGAGCCATGGCATTACTTTCAGCTTTTTCTGTGTATTTGGTTCCAGGGAATTGAACCCAGGGCTTTGTGCATGCTAGGCAGGCAAGTTGCCACTAGGTCACGCTCCCAGCCCAAAGAAATTTTTTTGGTCAGTCCTGTGGTTTGAACTCAGGGCCTGAGCACTGTTCCTTGGGCTTTTTTCTCAAGACTAGAGCTCTACCACTTGAGCCACAGCTCCACTTCCAGCTTTTCCCCCCTATGTATATGATACCAAGGAATTGAACCCAGGTCTTTATGCATGCAAGGCAAGTATTCTTACCACTAGGCCAAACTCCCGGTTTTCTAAAAGTTTTAAGTAGTGGAAACAGATTGGAAATGAAAAAGAAATACCATTTATCACAGTAGTGTGATCTGTAGCTCACTAAAAGGGCTCATTATTATAAGTTGTATTTTTGCAAAGGTTTCAACATTCAGATACAGATCCATATAGTGGAAGCTTAGAACATATTTAGTATATATTTATAACCAATTAGTTTAGGTGTACATGTGGGTGTGTGTGTGTGTGTGTGTGTGTGTGTGTGTGTGTGTGTGTGTATTGGGTCATGGGCTCAAGGCTTCAGACTCTTGCTTGGCCTTTTCCACTCAAAGCAGACGACACCCTACCACTTGATTTATAGCTCCACATCTGGATTTTCTTAAGCTGTAGATAGGAATCACATGGATTTTTCTGTTCAGGCTGGCTTTCAACCATGATCCTCAGATCTCAGCCTCCTCAGTAGCTAAGATTTTAGGTGTAGCAACCAGTTTCCAGCCAGTCATTACACACTTCAGGTGTAGAAACAAGAATTTCTCCTCAACCATTTCAAACACATACTAAGTATTCAGACCATCACTGAATTAGAAAAAAATTAGCAATTTCAGAAGGAACCAATTATATAAATCCTCCCACTTCCTCTGTCACTGTCATTTACCTATGCATTTCCCCAACAACTGTCCTCATCTGAGACAGCTCCTTTTTCATGTAGCATGACAAACTGAGGCTCCCTCTTACATTTCTTTCCCACTTTCTTGCTGAAACCTCCTGCGAACATGCCAAAGGCAATGTCCAGAAGCCTGGGCCACCATCCAGTACCCTTTTATATGCACCTCCTCACAAGAAAGACTTCAAACTCAGGAAACTTAAGATGCAGATCAAGAATAGCCATTAGTATCATTTATTTTTATTCTGAATCAAGTATGGCCTTTAAACACAGATAAGTGTTTTTATAAAATGTATTCTGATTTCTGAATAAATCTCGCAACTTTAAATTGAGTGCAGAAGTATTATGACCTAGAAATTATAAGCCTAGTTATATAGCCAAAAGAACTAGAAGTAGATATTCAAAAATGCCTCAAACATAAGTTTATCAATAATGGGCAAAAAGTATAAATAATAACCCAATGGTCTATTACAAAATGTGATATATTCACATAATAGTATATTATTTAATAAGAAATCAATAAAGTATATTTTTTCATTAAAGAAGATATGGTAAGCTGGGGGCTTGTGGCTCATGCCTGCAATCCTAGATACTCAGGAGGCTTAGAACTGAAGAACACAGTTCAAAACTAGCCCAGGTAGGAAAGTTCATGAGATTCTTATTTCCAATTAGTCACCAGAATGCCAGAACTAGAGATGCATGCAGTTCAAGTGGTAGAGTCAGCCTTGGGTAAAAAAGCTAAGGGATAGTGCCAAGGCCCTAAGTTCAAGAGCTGGTACTTGTATGTGTGTGTGTGTGCGCTCACACACACACACACACACACACACACACACACACACAGAAGATATGGTGGGTAATAGATGTTACAATGCCCATCTGTAACTCTCACATTGGGGAGACTAAGTCAGGAGAACAGAAAATTCAAGAGTAAGACCCTGGCTGGAAGTGGAGTGAAATATGAAAAAGACTAGAAGTCAAGAACCAAAAAGTCTAAAAGCCCAAGTCAAATCTCTAACCTTGCTTTTACTAGATAAAAAAAATATATGCAGTCAAGAAACCTTTTGTAGATTCTACAAAATCAAGAGCAGTGAGGGTAGGGGTGGGAAGGGGGGGATGAGTAGAAAGTTAAAAGGGACAACATTGATCAAGATATATTGTATTCTAAAACTGCCTTGTTAAATGGCTACTCTTTTGTACAGCTACCTAAAATAATAATATAATAATAATAATAATAATAATAAAAATAATAAATAGGGGCCAGGAGTATGGACTACCATGTATGAAGCTCTGGGTTCAACTCAGAAAAAGCTGGAAGTGGTGCTGTGGCTTCAGATGGTAGAGCACTAACCTTGAGAAAGCTCAAGGACAGTGCCTAGGCTTTGAGTTCAATCGCCAGGACTGGCAATCAATCAATCAACAAACAAAAGTGAACTAAAAATGTAAATCCTGGATAATGCGACTATTATAGTACACTTTGGCAAAATGTGTCCTATATTTTGCTAAAGGCTAGCTAGCACTCTGCCACTTGACCCACAGTGCCACCTCTGGCTTTTTCTGAGTATGTAGTACCAAGGAATCAAACCCAGGGATTTGGACATGTGAGGCCGGCACTCTACCACTAGGCTACACTCCTGGCTCTATAGTACACTTTTAAAGTATTTCCTTTAAATATTTTAAAAGAATAAGTACATTTTCTATTCTTTCTGTGAACAAATGGAAGAGTATCATTTTCCTGATCTTTAATGAATCATTTCCTCTATCTGAATCTCAGCTTCATTTTGCGAGTAAAATACCTTTCATTGTAATGCTAAGATATAGAAAGTACTCAGAAATTTCTAGTACACTAGAAAAAAAAGTACTATTAAAATAAAAGCATAGGGTGCAGGAGTTTGGCCTGGTGGTAGAGTGCTTGCCTAGCATGCACCCAGGTTCAATTCCTCGGTACCACATACATAGAAAAATGCTGGACAAGGTGCTGTGGCTCAGGTGGTAAGCTCTAGCCTTGAGAAATCCCAAGGACAGTGCTCAGGCCCAGAGCTCAAGTCCCGGACTAGCATAAATAAATAAATAAATAAATAAATAAATAAATAAATAAAATAAGCATATGCTTTTACTTCTTACTTTATTTCTTATTTCAGATACTAACTAGTTTGAGGACAAATATTTTAAAACTTTTTTTATGCTAGAAGAAGTTACAGTCCAAGGAAATTCAAGATGAGAAATCCAGTCAGTTTTAGTTTGAATCTATGGTAGCAGACCTAGTCAGGATCAGATTTTGTCCTGGGAAATAAGTATATAGTAATTACTAAGGGGATTCCAGAATCAATTTGTAATTTCTGACTTTCAGATCATAAATGATCTAGATGGAGTGGGCGAGTTCAGAACTTTATTACTGATACGTGGTTTTCGAAGAGGAATTTGAGTCTGTTTTGGTAAGAACTCTAAGTCAGGCTCTATGTGTAAAAGAAAAAAAGGAAACAAATTCTAGCTGTTTTTTTTTTTTCTAACGGCACAAGGCTTCTTGCAGAGTAAAATCTAACTTATGGTAACTTGTATTTACTTACAAAACAGAAAATTAAACCTTTTAAAGGAAATAATTTAAGTGAACTAGATAGAGTAATTACATTGTTTAGTATTTACATTTTTTTTTTTTTTGCCAGTCCTGGCCTTGAGCTCAGGGCCTGAGCACTGTCCTTGGACTTTCTCAAGGCTAGAGCTCCACCACTTGAGCCTCAGCACCACTTCCGGCTTTTTTCTATGTATGTGGTACTGAGGAATCGAACCCGGGTCTTCATGCATGCTAGGCAAGCACTTTAACCACTAGGCCAAACTCCCGGCCCCTAGTATTTACATTTTATATAGCCAATACTGCAAATATTTTAAAACTCTTTAGAAACCAAAAGAAAAATTCAAATGTAAAACAGTAAACTGGTTTATATGCACATGATGGTACAAGCACATAATTTGTTAGAGAAATGATATCTGCTGTGGTGAAAAAGGTCTCACATGATATGATTCTGGGGACCTGAATTCTAGTCCACGGTGGGTCACTTGGTGGTCTGTGTTGGTTTTCAATTTTTTTTTTTTTGGCCAGTCCTGGGGCTTGAACTCAGGGCCTAAGCACTGTCCTTGGGCTTTTTCCTCAAGGCTAGAGCTCTACCACTTGAGCCACAGCACCACTTCCGGCTTTTTTCTATGTATGTGGTACCGAGGAATTGAACCTAGGTTTCGTGCATGCTAGGCAAGCACTCTACCACTAGGCCAAACTCCCGACCCTAGTTTTCAATTTTAAGCAACAGAACTTTTTCTTTAATCTCTTCTAAGAAGCCTATTGTTTGAAATAAAATAAACTCACTCACAGACATTCTTCTGGAAATAAGGTAAGAAGGCCCAGCAGCTTTCTGTTCTCTTACTTTTCTAGTAGCCCTTGAGGTGCCTCGAAGAAATTTTGGGGCTCCACAGAGCAGTTTGGAAACCACTGAGCCAGTAAAGCCAAAGTCTTCACATTCCAGTATCTTTGGACTTCATTAAAATACACATTTTCAAATATCCTTTGTGAATCCTTAATTCTGAAGGAGCTATTTCAGTATCAAAATATTTTTGGAAAATAGGGAAGAAAAAATTCAGGAAGGCTTTCCCATGTAAATCGTGCTACTCTTATTTTACTTGGCCAAACAATTAATTAAAGAGAAAAATTTTCACTTTTATTTTTGACCTATTTTCATAATATAACATCATAAATTGGATATGATTTGAACTTAATACTCATTTTTGTCCTTTTGGGAAATAGCATTTTAAGGAAATAGATACAGACACACACAGACACAGACACAGACACAGACACACACACACACACACACCCTTCTAATATTCATTGTACTCTTAATATCTATCCCATCACCATAGGCAATCAGCATTAAATGCCAACCTACCCTCTGGTGAGAATCTAACCTGCTGCTCTAACTCATCTTCACAAAACTTGGTATATAGTTTGATCATTTCAAATGCAGCTGTGACACAGCTTTTAAAAAGCTGTTCTCTAGAAAAAAAAATTGTGGAGCATCAGTAACCAGATAGTATTCTCAAATTTCAGTGATCTAGTCCACGGAGCTGTTCCCTATGCACAGTGCTCTGTTTCATGCAGTACATGGCTTTAGCTGGCCAAATCTTTTTTTTCCCCAATGAATCAGTAGAACAGTAAAGATCTTACTTTTTTTTTTTAAGCAGTGGCATATCAATGAGGCACAGATGTGTATTCCAACTCTGCATGGATGAGCACACTGTTCAATAGTGCTGGCTCACACGGTATCAGGGCGAGTTATCACTTCCCATGAAGGCACTCTTATCACCAGGGCCCAGAGAGGTGGCTGCAAATCGCAGCCTTTTTATTTTCAAGGCAGTTTTGCTGAACATTCAGGCTTCAAAGATTCACACTTCCAAAACTCTATAAGAGTTTGTGAACGCTCAATTTGCCAAAACTGTTTACAGTGTAATTGGGCACCGTACCTGTGTCCATGAGATAGCGAAGGCGCTTCTCCACCAGCGCGGCACGGGTGTCAATTTGCTTTTGCTCATTCTCTAGTGCTGCCAATTCTCCTACAACATACTGACTGGTGTCTTTGAACCCTTTCTGTTAACGAGAACAAACAGGAAGGAAAAAAAATCACTTGTAAGTAGCATTTTTCCTTTCTACAAACACTTAGTAAAGCACTTACCTAGAGAACCAAATATACCCTTAGTATCAACCTTAGAACTGAAAAGCAACTTATTCCTGGTGATATAGAAAATGTTCATGTGTATTATGTATGCCAAACTTTTGCAAATAGTGAATATTTCAGCTGTTTAGCATTGTATTTGTAATTTTGCACCTAGATTTACTGTATTTAACATGAATTTTTTTCCCTTCAGAGTTCAATCACATTTTTTTTTTTGGCATAGACAAGGATAAAAGAGATTTTGCCCTTGCTGACCTATCAAAACAAACCTTCACATTCAAAAGTGATAATATACAAACTAGAGTTTTAAGAAACTCATCCTTAAAATGTTTATACAGAAAGAATCAGAAATCTTCTATAAAAAATACAAGGTTAAAAAGAATTTTACTCTACTATGTAAAATACTTTAAAAATGATAAAAGAAGTTTGCAACATTTCATTTTCTTTCCAGCTAGCTTTCATACTTAAACATGTCACTGTGTTGATGTCCTATTCTTAGCTGTAAATTTTAACCTGACAGGTGGTTTTAAACCTTGCTATGCAGGATCTAATACATTAGTAGGTTGATTTGGTTAACATTTCATATAACCAAATGTAGGTTTCGATATGACAATTTACTTGTCAAAATCATCTGCATTAAAAATTATCATTGCAAACTTAACTTGGAATAGAAGCTCTATTATAAAGTGCCAGTACATCGTTCATTGTTATTTTTATTCTAGAAATCTGCATCACATGAACAAAGTTATTATTTATAAGGTTCTCACAAAAACATTAAGTGTAGCCCCCTTTGGAATTCTTGTTTACCTTTTGATATTTTTAGGGCTAAGGGACCAAAGGAGCTGAGACATACAGAAGAGCTGCTTATGTGATTGCTCTTCTCTCCACTACTACTGTCATCAGCAATTATAACATTTATTCAGAGAAGGAAATGTGTATAATCTTTTGTCAAGTGCTTTCCTTTCCCTAAGAAACTATAAAGAATTACCTTTAAGAACTGCTTAAACAATAAAAACATATAGAATTATGTAAATTCTGAGCACATTTTAGAATTTTCATGATCAATACACATGTATAACTCTCATTATGCTTATATACCTTCACACATAAATTTAATTAAAATCACTAAATTGGCAGTTGACAAATTTAAATTTCAAATATTTTAAGAAATCACAAGACTCAGTTCTCAGAAAAGTTTGATTTAAAAAGTCCAACAATTATAAACTGTTTTTGGAATAATCTTGTGAATGTTTTTTTGAATGTATTTACCAGATAGCAAAGCATTTTTAAAGGAGTCTTTTTTTCCTCAATCCCATCCAAAGGGACCAAAGTTGGCAAAGATAGTACGACAGTCAAAGATATAAGAAAGTAGAAGTGAGAAACAAGTGACCCTCACTGCTTTTACTGATAAGAAGTTAAAAACAGCATAATCAGATCCTTTTTCCATGTGTAGTACTGGAGAACAACAATCCTATTTCTTTAGTGTGAACATATATAGTGCATTCAAGTATTTTGTAGCCATGTAAGTTATACCAATTCATCAGGGTATAACAATGATATTTTCTGTACTTAGATTTTTCCAGACCTAAAGGTGAATAACTAAAAGTGAGTAACACTTACAATCTAAAAATACAGTTGGTAATTCCGAATGTACATATGAAGATTTTAACTCCAACAAAGAACAACCCTGAAAATATTTAGACAAACTGTAGATAATAAAGTAGCACCATTAAAGAGAGCTATGTTTCCACACAAAAATTCAAGTAGAAACTTGTTCTTCCTGCTTCCGTCCCACAGCTGTCCATCAAAAGCAGCTTTCTCCCTGCGGTCTATCAAATATTTCCCTCACAAATCAATTTTACACATGATCAGCCCATACCCCTACTGAGCTGAACCTCCCCGTTAATTAAGTGAAGAAATTACCATATATATTATATTAATGCAAACATCATTCAGCTAGTAATTCACGGCTGATCTGGATAATGGAAAGGTTGAACACCCATTAACCCAAGCCAACAAAATGGGTTGGCTGAGAAATTCTAGCAGGTCTCATGTGACTTTTCCCTCTAACTGCAGCTCTGCTGTATCTGCTATTGTAATAATTAAAATCCTCCCGGTAGATCAATACTGGAATCTCTTTATGGGAAGTGCCCTGATGGAAATGTCTCAAGGAAGCTGGGGCTTCGGAACTCTGAAAAATTCATTTTTTTTTATCTGACAATTATCACCACACTGCAGACTAATTCAACAGTGCACCCCTCTCACTCTGCTTTGAATGCAGCGGAGATTGACATCTTAAAAAACCTAACATCTCATTTTAACAAATAAAGGCACTATTTCCACATACAGTTTGGAATTATCAGCAATCATGAAACCACACAAAAAATTAATATACATTAAGCACTTCATCTTCTGATGGCTTCCTCTGAGTTTCAGTTATCGCTGCCTTCTCCTCATTTCCTTTCTTTGTATCTTCCTGTATTGATCTCTGCCTTTTCATTTCTTAAAAAAAGGAGACAGACATGTAAAATTATTATAAAGCTTGATATTTGTGTATTGAAATGTGAATTTACATGATCAGCACATATGAATGTATGTGTATTTAAATATTGTTAAAATCGTTAAGATGGAAAAATTTAAAAAGTGTTCATACCTGGTCTATTCTCAACATACTGACTAAAAGATTGAAGTTGAGTTTTCCTGACTGTTGAATCCTTGCTGAACACAACAGGATTTCTAAAACGTTCTGTTGCTTTTGGAAATCTCTCAGTCCGGAGTTCTAGTGTGCCATTCTAAAAGTAAAATACATGGTACAACAATTCTAATCTTATGAACATGAAATTACACACAAGGAAGGCAACTTTTACTAATTTAAGATCATGCTGACTTTGAGACTTTAGAAACTCTTTGAAAGAAAGCTTTTTTGAAGTATTTTAAATTGCTCCACAGCAAGTTGTAGTGCCCATAATAATTAAAAAAAAAAACAACAACAACCACCCAACTTCGAGACACGTGGCTTACATCACTGATAGCTTAGATACATTAGATACTGTGAGACCTTCAGTCTTCTAGTGAAAGGTATTGTTTAAAAACCGTTTGCTTCCTATGCCCCCACTCTTCTGCCCCATCAGTTTATACAGTCCCACAGTCTTGTAGGACAAGAAGAAATAGATTCTAATTTTATGCCCATTGAGATAAACCACTAATGCTGGATGAAGGCTAAAAGGTAGGATTATAACACTACCCCACTGAACTGCATTTCATCAGCTATAACTTTCCAAAGCCAGATTTGTAAGTAAGCCCTTTACAGCTAAGGAAACTACAATTATCTTTTCTGGAGCTTCCTATGTTAATACTGGTAACAAATTCAAATGGTTCTATCAACAAGAAATATCCCAGAAGACTGAACCACTGCAGTGTGTGGAAGCTGCAGATACCGAGGCACTGTGTACCAAACAAATATTTCATTTTATACCTAATCTTTTATTATTTTTATTAAGTGTTTTGAAAGTAAATAGGGAAAGGCTAAGATGCATGACTAATAGCTAAGCCTGCTGAATGCTGAAACTGGTTATCAAAAGCTACCAAGACTTTGCCCTTCCTCTGCATTGAGACAATCAGTAATGAGGGAGCCCTCCAATGGCCTATTCTCTAGCCTCAAGGAGGCCTGGGATACAGAATTCTCAAGGGAAGGTAACAGTTTATCCTTTTCCACAAACACAGAATGCCTCATTAATAAATGTGTAAACTGCATTTTATCATAAAAATAAAAAACAATCAATTCTGGAAGCTTCAGGAACAGATGGACTCTATATGTTCTTTATAAACATCATTTTTGAAATCTTAGCTAAAAACATTCATACAAAGGCATCTACTTAAAGTACACCTTTTTTGGAACGAATTTTTTAAAAATTACTACATAAGAGCTTTTTGGACAGCAAAATGAATCTTATCAATGTAGATGATTAAGCTGTATGAATGAGATACTCTTCTTTAAAAGTTATCCAACATTTTTATCATTAAGATTCTTTTATCTAGCTAGATGAAAATTAGGATAGAAATAATTTTGGCTTTTACTTTTAAGATTATATAAATGTTACTGGTATTATAATAACTATCCAATAATCTGAAACACAAGTCTATGTCAAAATAAACAAACATAGTTAAATTATTTTAAGCCAAGCAACATGCTAAAGTATCAGTGTAATTAGCTAGCAAATCCCATCTTAAGAAATCTTTTTATGAGTAGGGACTTCTGCCACTTTACAAATGTATTCCTCTAAACCCACTAATTCAGTTAGCCTTTTCAATCCATTGTGTTATTCTTAGGCCAGCTTCCTTCTGCACTAAATCCACTGTAGAAAGCTAAATTGAACGCAAAAAAATCAGACCTGATCCAGGCTTCCTTTTGTTAAAAGATAGAGACCAAAAGTCTTCCGATGCTGCCACACACTTTCATCACCAATTTATAGAAACCCACAATATAGGGGAAAAGCAATGAAAGTCATTGTTTTGGAACTTCAAAGCATCTCTGTGTCAGGGCAAGGAAATCCTTTCAGTCAGCAGGGCAATCCACATAGTCCGCAGGTGGGTAAAAAGTTATACAGAACCTAAAGTGCCTGGAGCTACAGAAATACTAATGGTACGCTATGAGGAAACCAGGGAGCATGTGGATGGAGATCACAGTGTGTGATAACAATGACGTATTTATAGTATGCGTCATTTGAGTAAAATGCTATATCAAGCAAGAATCATAATAGCACAAAACGTGAGTATCTTAAGTACTGATATTCAATTATATTACCACATGCAAGTAAAATGGACTTTTAGAAATAACAAATGGCAGTTCACTTAAATGCAAAGAAAACTGAAGACAGCAGAAAAATGTACTAAATTTGGTAATATTTTAGCAAAATATAGATACAGAATATATATATATATATACACACAACTTAATAGCTCAACTTAATTTTAATGTAGAGAATTTGATAAGCAATTGTTTTTAGGATATATAAAGTGTCAGTAGAAACAACAATATACAGCTACTGAGCCAAGTGTTCAATTAGAATTACCTTAATGTCTTGCTCTGGGCTCTCAGTTACAGCTTTCTGGGCAGCATTGGAAAGTGAATTTGCCACCTGTGGCTGAGCTTCTAGGAGTTTCTTCAGCTTCAAGTCCACTAACTTACTATTTTGTTCTGTTAAATATGCAAATACCACAAATAACAAGATTTAGTCAGATATGTATGCTACCAACTGTAGGCAACATCCGAAAAATACTGTATTTTAAAAGGAAGAAGAAAAGGACATTAGGGCTGTGAGATAACAAATCAGGTTCTAGACATGTACAGAGTTCTTAAGATATTTTGTTCTCAAAATGATTTCTCATAAAGAGTACAGCCAGTCAATATAACCAAAGATAAACAAGTTATGCTATTAGTAATACTATGTTTTCTTGAAAGCTAAGCTAAGCTGTATATACTTATAAGTAACTGTATAGGTTATATGTAATAGTGAAGTAGATATTGAAATGAATAGGTATAGTTGATGTAAAATTTTAGTATTTTTAGTGTGTTAGGTTTACTTATATAATATCATCTTAAACATGTTCTTAACCTGCTCTCAGTCACATACATATTTAGAATCTAGTATTTAACTGTGTACATATACATATAGCACTGAAATGGTATGTTTTCAAATACTTGCTGTGCAGATGGCAGAAATATGAGATTATGTTTTCAGAATGTATTAAATCAAGATAAAAATTAAAATACAACTATATTTTATAATAAGCAATTTAAAGTTTTTAAGTATATTAATCTTTAACAGTAAAACAGTTCTGAAAAAAGTGGAAATAAATTTTTTTACTTTAATAATTTCACACAAAGCAATTCTTTAATAAAATGGTTGTAAAAGACATGCCATCCATTTGGTGAATGATATTTTTCATAAAGATTAATAACTTTTCTAATTATAATACTCTTAATAAATGCTATTATCATTGCTTTCATGCAAATTGGTCAGTTTATATTGCCAGGCTTCTTTTTTAAAACAATATCTGATGAACTATGGTCAAATCAAGATAAAGATTAAACAACTTATTATTAAACATTATGACTTTTATATACATATTAAAAAAGAATTTTGGGAAAAATACAGCAAGGATAAGGATCATAATATATTCTCTGTGCTTTAATTCCAGTTTGCCTTCCTGTTTCTTACTGCCATAAAGTAAAACATGGATCTGAACTAGGAAGTCAGTGTATATCCATACCAACAGCTACTAGCATGCTTAAGAAATATAAGCAATGCATAATTTAACTTCAAACCAGAAGAATAAGCTATGGTTTCTAAATTGGCATAAAGAATGAGAGGATTTTTTTTTTAGTATAAGAGTCAAGTCTGTTAAGTTTAAATTAATTATTTTTTTAAAAAAAATCCCACAAAGTTGCAACAGCTGGACCTAGAAAACTCTTTTTACCTTTCCTAAGAGATTGTTTTTTCCCTTTCTTCTTAATCTACCATAAAATATAGACTTATGTACTATTTATTGTTACTAATTTTATACTAGTATAAAGTGAATGCTAAACCAGCAATTCTATTCTTATGTATGATCTTATCAGTAAAGGGATACTATGGTTCCTAAGAAAGTATTAGGTATTAACTGGAATGATAGGAGAGATAGGTAACAACCAATATATTCTCATAAAGAAAAGGCAAACTCAATTTTTATAACTTTTAAGAAAGAAGTAATAGGTATTCTGATTTTGAGTTAAGCATGTAAATTTTCTCTTATATTTCAGACTTCTCTTGGACTTACACAATTATACTGCTATCTAGCTTTACTATAATACCAGGTCGTGAAAAAGTTACTGACAAAAGGAGATGAGTTTTCTCAAGTAGTCCTTATGGTTAAAAAACCTTGGTCAACTATTCTTGGAGAAATAATGACTTTAAACAGGGAAAAATACCCAAAGCAGGTTAGTATTATGGGGGCATGTCAATGATAGGGGAAAAAAAATGCCCCATTCAATTGAAACAGATCAGCAAAGAGTGACTTTTATAAGTATTTTGGCAATTCTATCGGCATACGAAACTTTGTATTGATTACTTGTAGCTAGCTTATCAAGGCAATTCATGGAACATTCATCTATTAAAGATCACCAAAAATCTGGTAGTTCATGCCTGTAATTCTAGCTATTCAGGAGGCTGAGATCTGAGGATCACAGTTTGAGCCAGCTCTAGCAGGGTAGTCTGTGAGACTCTTATCTTTTTTTTTTTTTTTGAGACTCTTATTTTGATAATCACCAAAGAAGTAGGAAATGAAGCTATCTTCCATGTGGAAGAAGATCAGCCTTGAGCAAAAAAGGTTTAGAGATGGAGTCCAGAGTCCAAGTTTAGCCCCAATACTGGCATAGAAAAAACAAAACAAAACAAAATAACCCACAAAAAAAGTAACTTTCATTTTGAAGGGAAAATATTTTTATATTATATTTATTTATTTATTTTTTGGCTTGTCCTAGGGTTTGAACTCAGGTCCTGGGCACTGTCCTTGAGTTTTCTTGAAGCTAGCTCTCTACCACTTGAGCCACAGAACCACTTCTGGCTTTTTTTGTGTATGTGGTACTAAGGAATCAAACCCAGGGTTTCGTGCATACTAGGTAGTACCACTAGGTCACACTCCTAGTCTTCTGTATTTTAAAAAACTTATATAAGTGAATGACAAAATATGATTCACTAATTTACTAACATAAGATATGACATTCATTTAGTTATAATAGTAGTAATCAATTAAGTAAAATAGGAACAATAGTTAAATATTTAATATAAGCACATAACTTGAAATATTATACTGGGCTTGAACTCAGGGGCTGAGCATTGTCCTCGGTTTTTTTCTCTCAAAGCTAAAGCACCGCACCTCTTCCAGCTTTTCTAAGTATGTGGTGCTGAGGAATCAAACTCAGGTCTTGGTGCATGTTAGGGAAGCGCTCTACCACTAGGCCAAACTCCTGGCCCTGCTTTTTTTTTTTGTTAGTCCTGGGGCTTGAACTCTGGGCCTGAGTTTTGACCCTGAGCTCTTCAACTCAAGGCTACTGCTCTCTCTACCCCGTAAGCCACAGGGCCACTTCCGGTTTTCTAGTGGTTAATTGGAGATAAGAATTTCACAGACTTTAGTGCCCAGGCTGGCTTTGAACCATGATCCCCAGATCTCAGCCTCCTGAGTAGCTAGGATTATAGGTGTGAGCCAGCACGTCCAGCTTTGCTTTTTTTTTTTTTTTTTTTTTTTTTAATTCGCTAGTCCTGGGCCTTGATCTCAGGGCCTGAGCACTGTCCTTGGGCTTTCACAAGGCTAAAGCTCTACCACTTAAGCCACAGCACCACTTCCACCTTTTTTCTGTGTATGTGGTACTGAGGAATTGAAGCCGGGTCTTCATGCATGCTAGACAAGCACTCTACTACTAGGCCAAACTCCCAGCCCCCAACTTTGCTTTTTATTTGGGTACAAGGTCTCCTGATATACTTGGAACTTTCTGTATAGGCCATGTTCATCTGGGCCTCATTATACTCCTATGCTGCCACTCTAGTACTAAAATTATAAGCATGTACTATCATAAACATATACTACATATCAAGCTTTAAGACTATACATTTTATACTAAATCAAAAATAAAATTTATGGTTTACATTACATTTGGAATATTCTATGGATACATCATGTGTATAAAATCAAACCAACATATTTAAACAGAGAAGAGAACCAGTTATTGAATGTCTACAAGTTGTTTTACATAGTAAAAACATAAGATTGCATAATACTATTTGGAGAACAGAGCTACAATTTGATATTCTAATCTAATGACTTAGAATTCAGCCTAAAAGAAAAGGAAAAACCAAAAAAAATGTTAATGGAAGCAGATTTAGCTAAATGATTTGTGACAGCCATAGAAGAAGTAAACCAGAAGATTATGAGACAATAGAAATAAAAGCAAAAAGTTTGCCATGCAGTAGGACACAAACAGTGATAATTTGAAATTACCAGGAGTATCAAGGTCATTTTCTAAGTTAGTAAGTTCATCTCCACCTCCTACAACAAAGCCTTCAGGAATGTCCTCGTTAGTATCTATCTCAATATTATCATTTTCATCTGCAAGAACATGTAGCAATAATGTTAGTATATTATTTATATTTTATATCCTTTGTCCAAAACACTAAAAAAAGAAAAACCAGTATTTTAATGAAAACTATTACAATGAAGGTCTGACAAAGATAAGCAAGTTAAGAAATGAGTTTTAAGTCATTTTTTTTTACTGCTGGATTAACATTTATATTTCAAATTCTTATATCAAAGATGAATTATCATATCAAAGCAGAACAAAGGTTTTGACAATTTGCCACCCATTGTCTGTGCTGCCTCTGAGTCACTGAACTCCTTGAGTCCTTCCTTGTATTTTAACCTATAATATATTAGTACTCTCTAAAAATGGTACATAAAAATAAAATTAACTTGATGAGTCACAAAATAATACCTTGAGAGTTCTTTTTGTCATTCACTGGATATAAATGCATAAACCTATCAGTTCTTATAGACTTGTATCTATATTTGAATCAGGCGACATTACTCCCAAAGCATTTTAGATATATTAAGAATAAGATTAACAAGATGAGGGGCGGGGTGGGGGGGGACCAAGACATGAGAAAGGATATCAATGTTTGTCAAGTAATGAACCTTCTATCTGGTGAATATAATGCAACCCTTCTATTAATTACAATAAAATATATATGAAAAAATAATAAGATTAGAATACTAGAATTCTATATTTTATTTATTTATTCATTTATTCACTTATTTAGTGGTCCTGGGGATTGAATACAGAACCTTATACATGTTAGGCAAGCACTCTACCATCAGGTTACATTGCCAGGCCTTAATATTGTACCATTATACAGTAGAACATTTAGAAATAACTAAGACAATACACTGTGGAACAGCTAAAATTAGGATAATTATTTTAAAATATACAGAAATGAAGAAGAAAATCATTTTTATGCCCTTAGTAAAATGTCCTAGGTTAGAAAATGAGTCGTTTTTTACATTAAAAATTTCTACTATACACAAAAGAAAAATCTTGTCAAGGCCTAGTAATAAAATTGGTGAAGTAATTTGGAATTCAACACATTTGCAAAGACAAAACAAGTTTTATTTATATATTTATTTATACATTATTTATATATTTGCATACAAATATATAAAATACAAATATACAAATACATAAATATTTGTATATTTAGATATAGATAGATATCTATAGAAATATTTGTTAGTTGTTTAGCTATAGAAGTTGAATAATACACACATACATACATACATGGTTATTTAGCTCTGGAAGTTGATGAATACCCTTGTTATTCTCCTAAATATTTGTGTGTGTGTGTGTGTGTGTGTGTGTGTGTGTGTGTGTGTGTGTGTGTGTGTGTGTGATAGGGCTTCAACTTGGACTGGGCACTGTCCCTGAGCTCTTCAGCTCAGCTCAAGGCTAGTACTGACCTACCCTCGAGCCAAGCCCCACTTCCTGTTTTCTAGTGGTTAATTGGAGATAAAAGTCTCAGGTCCTTTTATGCCTGGGCTGGCTTTGAACCTTGATCCTTAGATCTCAGCCTCCTGAGTAGCTAAGATTACAGGCTTAAGCCACCGTGCCTGCTTTTTTTTTTTTAAGGGACTCTTTTTCCAATTGAGAAATTCCAGAATTTCTGAACTTTAGCTTAATTCCTCAACACTTATTCTCAAAAACTGTATATCTTTATGACTGATTTTTTTTGGCTTCTCAAACAAATGCATACTAAGAACATTATATGTACTTTGCAAGCCATTGAGAAGAAAACAACAAATTAAAAAGATTGAAAAATGCTCCCTATGGGTAGGGGACAACAAAAAAATAGTAAGTACTTGAATCAAAACAGCCAAGAAGCTGTACATGATTACACTGTGAAGTACACTTGGTTGAGAGATCTGTTCAGATCAACTATGCTTAAAATGAACATTTAATTTATTTCAAAAATTTCATTTCATTAATCTCCCTTTCTTCAAAGTTTTTTTTTTCTCAGAATAGTTTTGTTTCTTGTTTTTTTTTGCCAGTCGTGGGGCTTGAACTCAGGGCCTGAGCATTGTCCTTGGACTTTTCTCAAGGCTAGAGCTCTTAACACTTGAACCACATCACCACTTCCAGCTTTTTTCTCTGCATGTGGTACCAAGGAATTGAATCCAGGCACTCTTGCATGCTAGGCAAGCACTCTACCACTAGGCCAAACTCCCGGCCCCTCAGAATAGTTTTATTGCTTAAATGAGTTAAAAAAATATTTCCAGGGTGTTAAAAGCTGACCCAAACACCTGTTTTTTTTGTTTTTTGTTTTTTTTTTTTACTGTTATTCTGTATTGGAGAAAATTTACTATTTAGAGGATGTAGGGCACTTTCTTGCTATCAATCAGCTTTCACTGACTGTTACTGATCAAAATTAACCTAGAGCAAAAGTACCAAATTCAATATTCATTCTTTACTCAAGGAATTTCTACTATGTAATATACCTATAATTTGCAAAACTCCGTGTATGATGTCCAAGTGATATCAAATTCTACAAGACATTTATTCTTCCTGAAGGGAAAATACTGAAGTAATTGTAATAGCACAGAGGATAAGTGTTAATGGGGTAGAAATAAAGTACACAGCAGATGATTCAATAGGTAAAAAGATGACTCTGTGCTGTGACACCTGGAATTCTTTCTTGGAAGTGCTAACTTTAAATTAGGTCTTGAGAAGAGTATAGAATTTCAAGAGGTATAATTGAGAGAAAAGCATTATAGACTTGAAAGTAGAAAAGGGTAGGTTATGTTCAGAGAATAGTATGAAGTCCAATTTGGCTCAAGCATACTTAGTGGAATAATAGGAGGTAGAACTTGAAAGGCAAAATGTAGAAAATCCAGAATAGCAGAATAGAAAGTTTGTATTTTACTTTATAGCAATAGAGAAGTGATTATGCTGTAACATGATCAGCCCTGTACTTTAGAAGATTAGTTTTCAAGTATCTTTTTTTTTTTTTTTTTTTTTTGCCAGTCCTGGTACATGAACTCAGGGCCTGAGCACTGTCCTTGGGCTTTCTCAAGGCTCGAGCTCTACCACTTGAGCTACAGTACCACTTCTGGCTTTTTCCTGTATATGTGGTACCGAGGAATCGAACCCGGGTCTTCATGCATGTGAGGCAAGCACTCTACCACTAGGCCAAACTCCCGGCCCTCCAAGTATCTTCTTGTAGACGCTTGTGAAGTATGTATAATTTATAAGTAGCAAAATAAATAATGCTCATATCTTTTATAAACTAGAGCAGCTTCACTATTATCTCTGTAATAGTACTCATAATTAAATTCTCATAATTCTTCTTTGGTGAAAGAAAAAGCAATAGAGGGACTGTGCATGGGAGTGTGGCATTTTGCATGTGACATCATTCTTCATGTAAAATTATTGACCTATGTGCTGGACTAGAGAAGAGTAAAGCTGGAGGTAGGAAACTAAGGCTGAAATTCAGTAGTATGGGGAGTCTAACCTAAGATAAAGAACTGAGGATGGTTATAACTTGAATTCAAAATTTATTAGCTATTAGCTTATAGAGAAGGAATACTGAAAAGAGTGAGGGTGAGGCAGATATCACAACTGAATCTCCACCCCGAATGACTAGAATGATGGTTTTGGAAACCCAACATTGCTATGAAAAGCAATAATGAACTATGGAAATGTGGTTAGATATATGTAATTTTGGTTACCAAGAATATGTTAAAAAGTATATCTTTTTTCATGCCCCATTTATACAATGCCAGGTTCTGGTATAATGTTAAATATGATACTATGTTAAACATGCTATTCATTTTATTTCCAATTGATTACATTTGAAATGTCTATCTATATTACCATTTACCAGTAATGATAAGTGGGGTAATTTAATATTTATATATGTATTGCTAACTTAGATAAAAGGATTACCAGGTGGGCAAGAGTAAAAATTGATCTCCTATATAGCTCAGGTTTCCTACTTCCTTTCCATTCACTAACTTTAGTTTTACAATGAACCTTGAATTCCTTTGAGCAGTTAATAGTACACATTTCTCAACACACCTGTGGGAATGCTCTAAATGCATTCTAACAGGACAAAAGTGGATATGAATTTGTGTGCATATACATGTATACTATTAATAATAATAGTATACTCACATATGAATATGAATATAGATGCAGATAAAGATATCTTTATGGTTAACCACTGAAAATCCAGTAGGTGAGCAAGGCAAAAACTAGAGATTCATTATGTAGCTAAAGCTGGTTTGCAAAGATGACATGTATTATGTGACCAGGAAAATGTAAAAGGAGATTAGATGTGCACTGGAATGTGAAAATGCATTCTGGTTGGCACTGTACAAGAGTACAAACAAAATAGGGATCCCAACACTTGTGAATTACAGCACAGCAATAAGGCTAATCTTATACTTTATGGGTGAACAGAACTTTTATAGATAAACAGAATGGTGATAACAACAACAAAAATAATATAGTTTCTAAAAGAAAAAACTGAAGTTATTAAAATGTACTTAGAAAAAAATCAAGATGTTGAAAATTTTTTCCATTATGGCTTTTAATATTCTCAGCAAGAACCCCCACAAAAGTTAGTGTAATAGTAATTATTATTAATAAAAGTTGAAAATAGGAAGTATTGAAGGGGCTTTAAGATTTTATTTTGTTTCAACAAGTTCAGGTAAATCCATTTCCATATCAGAAAAGTACACAGAGAGTCTCATGGACACAATACAAATACTTTCTTGCCAACTATTGTGGCTCCTAATTGTAATCTCAACTACTCTGGAAACTGGTTTTGGGAGGACAATGGCTCAAGGCTAGCTATGTCAAAAGGTGTAAAAGGATGAAAAAAGGGCTTGGCATTATGGCATCCACAATATGGGAAGTACAATAGGAGGATCAAAATCCAGTATAGCGTAGGTAAGAAGATAAGTCTATTTTAAAAGCAAATTAAAAAATTTAAATTTGAAATGTAAACCAAAACATGATCTGCCAGGTGCTGGTGGCTTACTCCTATAATCTAGTTATTCAGGAGACTGAGATCTGAAGATTGTAGTTTGAAGCCTGTCCAGGGAGGAAAGTCCATGAGACTCTTGTCTCCAATATAGCTGAAAGTAAAGTTGTGGTACAGTATTAGCCTTAAGCAAACCTCAAACCAAAACCAAACAAAACCTCCCCCCCCAAAAAAAACTCAGGGACAGTATGCAGGCCCTGAGTTTAAATTTTGGTACAAACACACACACACACACACACACACACACACACACACACACAAAATCTCCAGACCCCCAAACCCCACATTATTTTATGTAAGTCAAAAGGAGTAAAAAAATAACAGTTCAATTTTACATGATCTCAATCTAACTCTAAAGTGATAAATTATAGAACACATACATAAAAACATAAAATAGTCATCAGTGACTCACATCTATAGTGCTAGCTATGTGGGAGTGGAAAATTGGTAAAGTCACAGTTCAAGGTTAGCCTAGGTAAAAAGTTTCTGAGACTCTTTCTCAATCCATAGCTGGGTGTGGTAGAGCCTAGCAGTCATCCCAGCAGGAGGCTGAGATTGTGAGGATCTCAGTTACAGAATAGGTTGAGCAAGAAATATTTTCAAGATCCCGTTTCAACAGAAAAAAATCTAGCCATGATAGCCTGTGTCTGTCATTTCAGCTATGGTAGAAAGGACAAATACAAGGGTCATGGTTCAGAGTGCCTGGGCAAAAAGTGACACCCTAATTTCAAAAATAACTATGGCAAAAAGGGCTCATATGGTACAATACCTACCTATCATGCACAAAAACCTGAGTTCAAAAAAAAAATCCCCCAAGCCACAAAAGGACTTGAGACTCTTTTTTTTAAAAAAATATTTTTTATTGTCATTAATAAAGGGGTTACATGATATTTGCCAGATAGAAGGTGCATTACTTCACATACATTGATACCCTTTCACATGTCTTGGTCCCCATTACTCTCCTCCCCACCCCCCATCTTGGTTTTCCCCCCCTTTCCTATCCAATTCCAAATAACCAAATACAAATATATCCAATATATCAGATAACAAAGTGAGATACTGTAACAATATGATATAACCAAGGGATAGCAAAAGAGATGAGCGATAATATAGTACATTAAGGACAACAATCATTCATTATATGGCTTTTGTTTCAGTATCATGGAGGTCCTTTCAATTAGCTTCATACTATATGGCCTTATGTATCAAGGTTTTGCTCTATTGCAAATCTCTGCTAGTAGAGCCCAAGGTTTCTACTGATTATGACAAATTAGGGAAACCATTGAGCCTAACTTCCTTAGAGTCTGGCTTACTTCACTTAATATGATTTTTTCTAAGTCTTTCCATTTCCTAACAAATTGGGGCAATGTCGTTTTTTCTGACAGCAGCATAGAATTTCATTGTGTACAAATACCACAACTTGTTGATCCACTCATCAACTGAGGGACATCTAGGTTGGTTCCATATCTTTGCTATGGTGAATAATGCTGCAATGAACATTGTTGTGCCAGTGAATTTAGTATGCCCTAGTTTCTGGACGGTTGGATAAATGCCAAGTAGTGGAATTGCTGGGTCATAGGGGAGCTCTATGTTTAGCCTTTTGAGTCACTGCCATACTGCTTTCCATAGTGGTTGAACGAGTTTGCACTCCCACCAACAGGGTAGTAGGGATCCCTCCTGGCCACATCCCCTCCAGCACCTGTTATTATTAGTTTTCCTGATCTTGGCCATTCTAACTGGAGTGAGGTGGAATCTTAGAGTTGTTTTGATTTGCATTTCTTTTATGACCAGAGATGTTGAGCATTTCTTCATGTGTCTATAGGCCATTTTTGTTTCTTGTTCAGAGAAGACTCTCTTTAAGTCTTTGGCCCATTTTTTAATGGGATGGTTGTTACTTTGGAGATTAGTTTTGGAGTGATTCAGTTTTTTGAGCTGTTGATAAATTTCAGATATGAGGCCTTTGTCCGTTGTTTGGTTGGTGAAGATCTTCTCCCACTCTGTAGGCTTCCTAATTAATTTACTAGCTATGTCCTTTGCCATATAAAAGCTCTGCAGTTTAATGCAGTCCCACTTATCCAGGCTTTCTCTGATTTGTTGTGATTCTTGGTCCTTATTAAGAAAGTTTGGACTTGAGACTCTTATCTCTAATTAACCTCCAGAAAACAGGAAGTGGGACTTGGCTCTAGAGTAGAGTGGGTAGGCTTGAGCTGAAGCACTCAGAGACAGTGAGTTTAAGCCCTATGACCCCCCCCCCGACAAAATCTTCCAATATTATATAATATGAAATGATAAATATCATCCTAGAGCAAGATACTTACCTTACAAATGTGTTTATAGACTATAAACAAAAATCTAGTGTTTATTTACCAAAATAAAGCCTTAATAGATATCTAAAGCAAAAATTCAGGCCAAATCTGTGAACAGTATCATATATCTCAAAACAAGGACATCATATTTTGTCAAACTAGTCAGAGACCTGTACCCAGCCAAGTAAAATGCAATGAACCTACAAGTCTGCTGCACAACATGGAACACAACAATGTCATCAACATCACTGCTAATTACTATCATCACCATCATCATTATGGAAATTATACATGTGCAAGGCAAGTGCTCCACAACTGAGATATATGTTTAGCTGTGTGTGTGTGTGTGCCAATCCTGGTTTTGAATTCAAGGTCTAGGCGCTATCACTGAATTTTTTCGCTTAGGGCCAGTACTTTACCACAGCTTCATTTCTGGCATATTTTCTGACATATTTTGGAGATACAAGTCTCATGAACTTTCCTCTGAAGGCTGGTTTGAATATCCTGAGTAGCTAGAATTACAGTCACAAGCCACTGGTCCCTGGTCTAGAATGGGACTGTTAAACTAGGCTATTACAAACATATAACTACAAAATGATGCTGAAGTTAAAAGAAAAAAGCTTAATGTACCATAATAGTACCACTTGTCTTATACGTCCACAAGTATATTCAAATGGAAAGCCAATTAAAGCCAGACTCTAGAATCTAGCACAGGTGTGATTCTCTTATTTGCATAAGAATTAAGGTATATGTAGTTATAATAGGATGCAAGTAGACTGCTTGTATACATGGCTATACATGACCTAAAATATCTCGAATGTATGTTCTATGAACATCATGAAGTTAAAGAGGCTTCACTTCAAACTTAAGTTTTCTTTTTTATTGAGGTTGGTTGCTGCTTGAGAACAAGTGGGATCAACAGTAGGTTTGAGTGATATCATGTCTTAGGAAGTTGGATTCATCTACTGTATCTAGCCTTTACCATGCTGTTCTTTGTTACTCTGTACTATTGCTTCTAAGATCTCCTTACTCTAGTATGCCATCCAGACTGGTTCCTTTCACATTATACCTTACCAAATGCTTATGGATCTGATGAATCATACTATTCATTCTTTCACCCTGATATGCCAACCTTGCAAGGGTAATTTTCACTTAGGAAACTTGTAAACCTAAATGAATTTTGAATTTGGTATGTAAGGGTCAACAGACCATAGGCCAGAGGATAAATATTTCAGTACTGTTCATGGATGATTCCAGGTTACAAAGCAGAGTGAAGATGTTAGGAGAGACCATATGACATGGCCTGCAAAGTTCAAAATATTTACTCTGACCTGTTCTACAGTTTGCTGATTCCTGATTTAAAACTGTGAATGATATTTAGTCTTTTGAGGAACTGCCATATTGCTTTCGCAGTGTAGTAGTGATCCCTCCTGGCCACATCCTCTCCAGCATCTGTTATTAGTTTTCTTGATCCTGGCCATTCTGACTGGAGTGAGGTGGAATCTTAGAGTTGTTTTGATTTGCATTTCTTTTATGACCAGAGATTTTGAACGCTTCTTCATGTGTCAATAGGCCATTTTTATTTCTTCTTCAGAGAAGACGCTCTTTAAGTTTTTGGCCCATCTTTTAATGGGATGGTTGTTTCTTTGGAGATTAGTTTTGAAGTGATTCAATTTTTTGAGCTGACCCAGCAATTCCACTTGGCATTTACCCAATTGCCCAGAAACAAGGACATACTAAATCCACTAGCACAACAATGTTCATTGCATTATTATTTACCATAGCAAAGATATGGAACCAACCCAGATGTCCCTCAGTTGATCAGTGGATCAAAAGATGTGGTATTTATACACAATGGAATTCTATGCTGCTGTCAGAAAGAACGATATTGCCCCATTTGTAAGGAAATGGAAAGACTTAGAAAAAAATCATAGTAAGTGAAGTAAGCCAGACTCAAAGGAACATAGGCTCAATGGTTTCCATCATTTGTCATAATCAGTAGAAACCTTGGGCTCTACTAGCAGAGATTTACAATAGAACAAAATCTAGTTACATAAGGCCATATAGTATGATGCTAAATGTAAGGACCTCCAGGATATAGAAACAAAAGCCACATAATGAGGGATCGTTGTCCTTAATGTACTGTGTTATCTCTCATCTCTTTTGCTATTCCTTGGTTATCTCATATTGTTACAATATTTCACCTTGTTATCTGATATATTTTATATATGCTTAATTGGGTGTTTGAAGTAGGATATGGAAGGGGGGAAATCAAGATGAGTGGGGGGAGAGGGGAGGTAAATGGGGACCATGACATGAGAAAGGGTATCAATATTTGTGAAGTAATGTACCTTCTATCTGGTGAATATAATGTAACCCTTCTATTAATTACAATAAAAATATATAAAAAAGAAAAACAACTGTGAATGATATTGCTCAGTAGGTAGGTGTGAAAGTCTGAATTGGTTGTGTTTTAGAAAGGACTTTTATTCTTTTCACTTTTCCTCACCTCTTAGTCTGAATAGCTAAGATCAGACATAGTCTGATCCAAGTTCCTTTATAAGCACAGCCCAAGATACATCACTGAGGAATAAACTGATTGTACTTGTTTTTAGCTCAACCTTAGAGTCACCCATTAGATGTAAGGCTATTTCCAACATCTAAGGCATGCTGTGTCATATGGGATAAATGGACCTGGGTGACTTTCTTTAGGGGTGGAGAATGTCTAGCCCAAAGGCTATATAAGGCCAGTGAAATAATTTGGTATGTTACAGAACAAACAAGTAATGCTTCTTGTTGGCTGGAACACGTTCCATCTGCTTATGTTGCTAATTTTGCATGGCCTGTAATAATGACGTAAGTATACAAATGTTTCTTAGCAGAAAATAAGTCTCCCCATCCCTATTAGAGAATAGGGAACCTGACTCTTAGGCATATTCTCTTAAGATATCTGTCAAACCCTGCCCCTTTTCTTTTCACTTGATTTTCCTTTTTAGTCTGTAGTTCTTGCCATCTTGACAGATCTAATTCTCATTTGTTTACTGTAACTTTAGCAACTGAATGATGCCAAATCCAAGTATCTGCTTTTTCTCTCCCTTCCCACCCTGTTTCTGGCTATCTCTGCCCCATTTCTGTCTCTGTCTCTCCCTCTGTCTCTTTCCCCCTCCCTTCCTCCCTCCTTGGTCAATTGTAGGGCTTGAAGACAGGGCTTGGGTACTGTCCTTGAGCTTTTCTGCTCAAGACTAGTGCTCTACCACCTTGAGCAACATTCTATTTCCAGTTTTCTTTTTTTATTATTATTTAATTCTAAGCTGATATGTAAGGAAATATTTTTTTTTTGCCAGTCCTGGGCCTTGAGCTCAGGCCCTGGACACTGTCCTTGGGGTTTCTCAAGGCTAGAGCTCTACCACTTGAGCCACAGCACCATTTCTGGCCTTTTGCTATCTATGTGGTACCGAGGAATCGAACCCATGTCTTTGTGCATGCTAGGCAAGCACTCTACCACTAGGGTAAACTCCCGGCCCCTATTTCCAGTTTTCTGATGGTTAGTTGGAGATAACAGTCTTTTGGACTTTCTGTCTGGGACAGCTTTGAGCTGTAATCCTCATATCTCAGCCTCTAGAGTAGTTAGGTTTACAGCATGAGCCACTAGCACCCAGATGCTCTCTTATTGTGTAGAAGACACACACTCTTTGGATTTTAACATTATGAAGTTGTTTTGCCTAGTCTATTCTTTATGTATCCTTAGCTATGAGATTACAAAAACTACATTTTTTTTTTTTTTTGCCAGTCCTGGGCCTTGGACACTGTCCTAGGATATTTTTTGCTCAAGGCTAGCACTCTGCCACTAGCACTTGAGCCACAGTACTACTTCTGGCTTTTTCTGCGTATGTGGTTTGGGAGAATCAAACGCAGGGCTTCATGCATGCTAGGCGAGCACACTATCAGCAGGCCACCCTCCCGGCCCCCAAACTTCTTAATACTTAATCTTCAAGAGTTTGACATTATTACCTGTTCAACACTGGGAAGAATTAAAAGAAACAGGGACAAATCATCACCCTACTCCTATTATTCTGATACTAGCTTTATGATGCCATGGAAGGTGGCATTAACAGCATTAGACACTCATTCAGGAGGATAAAGAAATGTGAATGAGAATTTTCCATCATTTAGAGACATAAGGAAACAAATACAAAGACACACACACGTATATAATATATATATATATATATATATATATGCACTGTCTTGGGCTTTTTCCTCAAGGCTAGCCCTCTGCCACTTGAGCCACAGCACCATTTCTGGCTTTTTCTATATATGTGATACCGAGGAATTGAACCTGGGTCTTCATGCATGCTATGCAAGCACTCTACCACTAGCAAACTCCCAGCCCCCCCCCCTTTTTTTGTTTTTGTGGGTCGTGGGACTTGAACTCTGGGCCTGGGCACTGCCCCTAAGCTCTTCAGCTCAAGGCTATTGCCCTACCTCTTGAGCCACAGTGCCACTTCCAGTTTTCTGGTGGTTAATTGAGATAAGAGTCTCAGGTCATTTTGTGCCCAGGCTGGCTTTGAACCATGATTCTCAGATCTCAGCCTCCTGAATAGCTAGGATTACAAGTATGAGCCACCAGGCCCAGCAGACTTATATATTTATAAAGAGAATTTTCAGATAAAAGAAACACCTGTTTTTAATAAATCAAAACAAATTACCACAACATTATATAAATGTAGCAACGAATAGTTACTGATATTATTACAAAACTAGTAGAATACACAAATTGCAAAAACAGGGTTGGGTACATGCCTAGCATGCTCAGCCTGGGCACAAAATGACCTGAGACTCTTATCTCCAAATAACCCCTAGAAAATGGGAAGTGGGGCTTGGCTCAAGTGTAGGGTTGTAGCCTTGATCTGAAGAGCTCAGGGACAGTGCCCAGGCTGAGCTCAAGCCCCATGACACCCCCCTTCCACACACACACACACACACACAAAGATATCCACATTCTGAGAAGTCCAGAGAGTCAGGTACATGGCTGTTAATAAAACAAATTTATGGAATTCCATATTAGATTCCATAGGTGCTAGTATGAATTCTCTATATAACAGGGGTTTATATGATAATGAATCAATTAGAAATCACATCAGTAAGTTTCAGTTTATTTTGAAGAAACTTATAAGTACCTGGAAACAGCTTACCTTTGTTTTAGCCATGTAAATTGTTATTCAAATCCTGAATTGCCTACTATTCAGGGTGATTTTAAAATTCTAAGATTAATTCAGGCCAAGTAGCTGGTATGTTTTCATATATAAAAGTTTATATACTTTTAAAATTAAGAAAAAGGACCTCACAGGCCACTTGAGTATACTATTAAATTTTAAAAGTTCCAAATTTAAGATGTCTTATTAAAATTATCTTTATAAATCGTCATTTTTCCAACATTAAGCTTAAAATAATCTCTTCAGATACTAAAGAAAGCTATTTTACAGAAAAGAGTTAGGAGACTAAAAACAAACTGATATGGGGCATATTCAAAATGCTAGAATATTACCCATTATAAAGATCTTATTCAAAGTGAAAGTTTTGGAGCTTGGAGTGGAGTGTGGACTGGTTATTATGTACATGGTTTTAGATTCAACCTTAAGAACAAAGTCTTTCCTGTCAAATCTTATCACTTGTATGTTTTACAATCCTAACATTATTTACTACTACTACTACTCTTATTACTACATTTACTTACTTCTGAGACACTTAATGAGGTATCATGGGGTATCACAAACTAAGGTTTGTGTTTTCTATTAAAGACAGTAATTCCTGATCTGTTATAAATAAACCAAAAGGTTGGTTTACAAACAGCAACATTAATCTTGTGATTTACTATGTTTCCTTTAGGTTTTTTGCAACATATCAATAAGTTAGCAACTTTGTTTTTGATGTAACATTTTGAAGTAAGAATAGTCCCAAAGGTCCACTGCAGATTTCTGGGTTGTCTGTAGCATATGATACAGGATTTTTTTTAACTCACCTCCAGATGCCTTTGACCTTTCTTTCAACTTTTCTGCAGCCATTTCACCATAACTGGGAAGTTCTGACATCTTCACTCCAGATCGAGCTTCTGCTATTAGCTGACGAGCTCTCTCTCTCAGCTGCCGACGTCGCTCTTCATCTTGCTGCTAAGATATATTGAACAGTTGCCAACTCAGTAATTGACAGAAATGCAATTTCATTTTCAATCTGATCATCATGATAGTAACTGGTTTACAGCATGGTGCTTGCCCCACATTATAAATAGGATGCTCTATATCAGTTGGATGTCACACCATTTTAAAAAGACATCCTAGAATCAGATTTTTTTAAACTGACAAATTATTATAGCAAAATACCCATTAAAAATTCAAATTAAAAAATGTTTGGCAATACATATTGAAGAAAACTCAGGAACTATTATAATCCAACTTTACAGAAGTCACAAGACAGAATTTAAATTAAAATCTTACTATTTAAAGAATAGAGTTTAACTATTTTCTAAGAGAAGCATTGAGCACTCATATCTTTGATAGCAGCAAATAAATTGATCAGGCATAAGAATGGTATTTTTTTCTATGGAGTAGGAGTGGGAATAGATTAGTACATAAGTGTGATTTAAAAGATGATCAACAACAATAACCCAAATGATATAAAGATTCTTATTTGGCTATTCCATCTTTTCCCAGATGAACAATGAAAAAAATGTTAAAAGTCTAACATGGGTTTTGAATCTACTAAACTAAAATTAAGAGTTGTAAATAATTAATATGAAATTGTTTTGTAAGCTTGGAAGCAAATAAAATAAGACATAAGTATGACAAAACAAAGACTGCAATAAGCTGGCTCCAGTGTATTTTTGTAGTATTATCCCTTACTATTGATCTCTTAACCTCACAAAACCTTATGTTTATTTACAAAGAATTACATGTAGTAGGTAGTTTCATGTACCTGTGGCTTTAAATGTTATTTTTTCTTCCTAGACTATGTATTTTTTTTTTATTATTTAACTTCTACTCACTCTTCAAGACACACACGCACACACGCACGCACCCACATACCAATAGTGGGGCTTGATTTTAGGGTGTGAGTGCTGTATTTGAGCTGTTTTTTTTTTCTCCCCTCAAGGCTAATGCTCTACCACTTGAATCACAGTTCTACTTCTGGATTTTTAGTGGTTAATTGGAGATAGGAGTCTTACAGACTTCTCCTACCCAGCCTAGCTTTGAACCTCAATCCTCAGATCTCAGCCTCTTGAGTAGGTAGGATTACAGGTGTGTTAATTTTTTCTTTTAATACTTGTTAAATTATACCCCTGTAGACACATGTACTTCATAATTAAATTGAGCTACCAAAAGGCATGAGCTAATTTCACTTATTTGCTTCTCTTGATTCTTTGATTCTCTGGTCTTTAATACAAACCTTGGTAACATGCTAGATGCTATACACATGTTAAGCATAGATGAGTGATATACTTCAATGGTAAAGCACATATCTAACATGTGCAAATACCTGAGTTCAATCCTTAGCACTACCCACTCCAACAAAATTCAAACCTGAAAATACACTTATTTCAAAAAGCTTATAACCATAAGGAGCTTGATCAAAATGTCCCAAGAATTTGGCCTAGTGGTAGAGTGCTTGCCTAGCATTCATAAAGCCCTGGGTTTGATTCCTTGGTACCACATACATAGAAAAAGCTGAAAGTGGTGCTTTGGCTCACGTGGTAGAGCTCTAGCCTTGAGGAAAGCACAAGGACAGTACTCAGGCCCTGAGTACAAATCCCAGGACTGGCAAAAAAAGAAAAAAAAGAAAATAGTTTTGGTTAAGAGGCAGACAAAAATCACCACATTTTTTTTTGAGCTGCATCTCAAGAATGAGGAGGATTAGGAATGGGTAGAGATGGGAGTTACTTTAACCAGGCCTGATATATTCATATTGTGCTGCAGCAGTCTTATTTTCCAAAGACAGCTATACTAATATGTTCCGTCTTACATGCTGTTCTTATAGAACTGAGGTAGAGTTTGGTGGTATCGCGTTATCTAGCAATCACAAGGGCCTGGGTTTTTATCCTTAAGCCCACATGTTGTTATGCAGCCAAAACTTGCCACTGTCTCAAAAAGAAGTGGCAGTGGCATTTAATCTATTTGGGCTTTAGTATACAATAAACAGAATATGGACCCATGTTACAGATGATTTCCAAGGTTAGGCCAAAAAAGGACATACCCACTTGGAATTCTTCCATTCTGATAAGCACCATGACATGCTGTGAGAAGCCCAAGCCCCAGCCAAGTTCAGCTTTCGATCATCAAGGCCTAGATGTAGGACATGTGAATAAAGAAGCTTTCAAGCCTAGGGAGGTAGCTTAGTGATAGAAGTGTTTGCCCAGCAAGCTTGAGGCTATGGTTTCAATCTGTAGTATGGCCCCCTACTAGCATGGTACATAGACAAAGCATCCTTACAGAATCTGAGAGCCTATTCTACAATATTAAATTTGGGATACATTATTACATAATTGTAGCAACTGAAGCATATATTTAAGTAATACCACAAAGATTAATTTTTAGTTGCAAGGGCAAGACTTAAAGAAACACGGTAAACAGCAAAACAAGGAAACAATCAAACAAATTCAGAACTGACCTGGTCACTTTAAGAAATTTGTTAAGCAAGCAAAAAACTAACCAATCATCACTACTACTATCACCACCACTACCACTACTTAACAACCAGATGCAATATACTGTCCTACATACACACTGATTTGGACAAACAAACTCTATCAGGAATCTAAGATGATCACATAGCAGTATTTCATTGTCTTTTGATAATATATATATATATACAGAAAGAAATATGTACACATAAACATATACATTGAAAGGGTTGGAGGAACTATATAAAATTGTCCTGATGAAGATTTCTGAGTGTCAAAATATAATTTTTTTTTTTTTTAGTGCTAGTTGCTAGGCTTGAAACTCAGGGCCTAGATGTTGTCCCTGAGGTGTTTTGCTCAAGGCTAGCCAGCACTCTATTACATGAACTGCACAGTTCTACTTTTGGCTTTTTGGTAGTTAACTGGAGATGAGTCTTATAGACATTCCTGCCTGGGGCCGGCTTTGAATCTGACCCTTAGATCTCCTCCTTTTGAGTAGCTAGGATTTACAGATGTGAGACCCTGGTGCCAGGTTATAATGTGGTACCATTTTTTTTTTTTACTTTTAATTGTTTTCACTTTTAACTTTCTATAATATAGTCCTAATCAAATTTATTTTAATATATGAATCTTGGAGAAGAAAGGAAAGAGAGAGGTATAGATTTTGAAAAAGACCAAGTGTTAGAAAGAGAAGCTTAATTGTAGGTAGAAGAGTACTTTGTAGAGATTATAAGACTGATGATGTAAAAAGTATATTTTATACATGATCTCATTTAATTCTCACAATCTTCCTTTCAAGTCTCCTGTTCTCCCCCTTTCCAATATTTAGATGTCAAATCCCAGGAATCCAGAGCTAGAACTGATGTCATAACCAAGAATTCAGCTTATGTCTGATGCCATGGCTTTTGCTCTTAACTACCAAACCATTTGATCCCCAAGCACCAAATTACATGACCAATTGAGGAAAATTGAGCTTTTGCTAAACTTTCATCTTTCAAACTTAAGAAAATTTAAGAGCACTAATAAAAATCATTATTTGATATGCCTTAGGCAACTAGATTTAAGTGAATTTTACTGTATGAATAAATTCCAATTCTGAGGAATTGCTGGTTCAAACTAAGTTATTTTAAATGAGTTAAATGATTCTACCTTTATAAATATGAAATGGGAACCTAATTTTATTCCACAAGCCCTCTCCCCAACTCCATTCTGCAAATGTTGCTGAGAGCTTACCATGAGTGCAATTTAAAGCAGGCAGTCATTAATAAAACTAACTCTAAAATACTAATTACAGACATTTTATCAATTTCCATGTAAATTATTTGTTTGTACTTATTTACCCATCATTGTTCCCCTTACAATAGAAAAAATGCAAATGAACAAATCAGAATGCAGTCCTAATGGGGCTTTCTGTTTATAACCATTAGCCCAGAGGTGTGCTGTAATTCAATTCTCAAGTAGCAAGATTTAGCCTCATTAACAGACTGCAAGGGGCAGGTTACAACTCATAAAACCCTACAGTAAACAAAGTTTATGGACAGAGCACAAAATCTTGAGCCTGATTGACAGAATTCTAGTTCCCTATCAGATTGCCTTAATTTACTTTTCTACTAATGTCCTAACACCACAGAGACAATTTTGCTTGGGCCTAGAGCTCTCCCCTGGGATGGCATATCTGCATTGTTTGTTTTCTCACCCTTTAACTTCCCTCAAGACAAAGAACTGAGAAAATAAAAGTTAATTGCTGAAAGTCATCACAGACATAGCTAGGTGATAGAGTGCTTGCCTAGCTTGCACAAGGTTCTAGGATCAATCCTCAACACTTCAAGGGTAAAAAAGTCATGAAGAAAAAGCTTGTAATTATACCACTTAAACTGATTATAATCAGTTTAAGTGATCATGCTAATTTCCAGTTTATTAATCTCTAGATTTATTCTAAATAAAATAATTTCATTTTAATTTTTATACATAGGTTCCATTAAAAGTTATTTTTGTTAGGTCAACAATTGGGTGCAGTAGCAGTATGCTTCCCTAGTCTGAATAAGACCCCGAGCAGAATCCCCAGCAAAACACACACACACACACACACACACACACACACACACACACACACACACACACAGAATTTGTACAGTAGTATTTAAATAGAGGAAAAATATTTACGCTTTTTTTTTTTTGCAAAAAAGTCATATTGTCTATGTTCAAGGAAAACTTGACTAGACTAGGGACAACGATCATTTTATTATGTTAGTATAGCATTCAAAATAATTTCACCAAATATGTAGTTAATACTTCTGATAATGATAATTTGCCTAAACCTATCTAAGTACAGAAATGTGTTTTTATATCTGCTCTGACCATTCTAAAGTCAAAAGAAGACTAACACATTGCTATAATTAAATCATCTGTTTATTAGGAGTGCTGACAAAAAAGCAAGACATCTTTTTGCTGACAGCTTATTAAAAGGAAAAGTACACTAAAAAAATTCAAGTTTAAGTAAGTTTATTGGGATTAAAATCAAATGGCTCTACGCCAGTAGCTGGTGACTCATACCTGTAATCCTAGCTTCTTAGGAGGCTGACTTACGGAGGATGGAGAATTGAAGCCAACCCAGGCACATCTCCAAAATAACCAGTAAAAAGCTGGGCATCCTTCATATGGTAGAATACCAAAAGTAAGCAAACATGCCAAGTGAGACCATGAGGCTTTGAGTTCGAGCCCCCCAATCCCTCCCCCTCAAATGCCTCTTGCCCTTTTCTATACAGTATTATATAGGATAATCCAACTTTATTAATACACATGCATTCTTGGTAGGGTTTGATGGTAGCTGTGTTTTGAGAAAGGGCTCCCTTTCCATGACTGTCTCTAAAATTAAAACAAGCTTTTGAGAAAATAAGGTTCTGTGTGTTCACATAGATATGTTCTGTTTGCAACTTAGTGAGATAGTTATTGATATCCTACCTTGATCAAAATTGAATCTCAAATATACCACCCAAGGTCATACATATTATAAATGGCAGAGTCAGAAATATATTCGGTATCTGCTTGATTTCCAAGCCCTGGTCTTATCTACTACAAAACTTGTGTCCAGAACATTTGTTTTTAAGGCCTTAATGTTTTTCAAATAATAAAAGTTTTTTTTTACATGTACTTATGATGTACAAATCAGTTTAATTTCTCCTTTGTGCTACTGAATAGAGAGATAATGAAAAACTAATTTATATTCATTTAAAACTTAGGTTTGCAACCTTGAATCATAAGCCTTTAAGAAAAGTATAAAATGTAGCACATTTAAGCTTTGCTTTCTTTGCTAACATCTTTAGGATAAGGCAAAAGTTCTGCTATGGTTCAAGAGGAATCCATATTTCAATACACTGCAAATATTCAACTAGAGAAGATGGATCAAAATAAACCATTCTAGACACAAGTTACTATTTTCCTTATCATTCTGAAATGGTCTACAATCTGCTATAGATAGATGCACTAGCAAAACTTGACAATTTAAGGACAAACTCTTCAAGAATAAGTAATGTAATTCCTTGTTTCCTTTCCATAAAAAATGTATTGGTATGCAATTTTTATATTTCACAGTTCACCGACATCTAGGCAAGCTTTCTTCCACTGCTTCAATGGTGCTACTTTTAATTTTATCCTCCTTAGTCGTAGTAATTAAAGTGATCAGCAGTGGCATCCCAGCGGCTTTGACACAG